>NC_060179.1:4204776-4239776 GCF_021184085.1 Oncorhynchus gorbuscha | reverse complement strand
GAGAGAGAGAGAGAGAGAGAGAGAGAGAGAGAGAGATGGGGGGAGAGAGAGAGAGAGAGAGAGAAGGAAAAGAGATGGGGGAAAGAGAGAGAGAGAGAGAGAGAGAGAGAGAGAGAGAGAGAGAGAGAGAGAGAGAGAGAGAGAGAGAGAGAGAGAGAGAAAAGAGATGGGGAAAGAGAGAGAGAGAGAGAAAAGAGATGGGGGAGAGAGAGAGAGAGACAGACAGACAGACAGGGAAAGAGAGGGGAAAGAGAGGGGAAAGAGAGGGGTAGGGGGAAAGAGAGAGGGGGGGAAGAGAGTGGTAGGGGGAAGAGAGTGGTAGGGGGAAGAGAGGGGTAGGGGGGGAAGAGAGAGAGAGAGAGCGAGAGCGCTGCACACTTCTTTAGGGAGGATAACTACAGAGGAAGGGAAGACATCACAGCTCTCTCGCTGAACTCGCCAGCCACCAGAGCAGAGGCCCCTACAGTGTTGCTGTACATGGCATTAAGGGAGAACATTAAGGGAGAACTTTGCCAACATCTTGTTTTTAAGTGCAGTGTTGGGAAAATATCTAGTCCTTCTCAAAAATACGTATTTTAAGAGCCACGTGTACACACACACACGGATACATCCATTCACTTACAACACTCAAACAATTACAATGAGGTGGTAGTTATCTGTGGGGTGTTGTTGTGCTGGGGGTATGAGGTGGTAGTAGTAGCCTGACTGTAGATCTAATATTCTCTCTCTATTTATAGTCCACTGATATGTAAAATAAGATTGTCACGTTAAGCTAATCCTCTCAAACGTGGCCCGTGGGCTTTAAAACACTGGCGTAGAGAGAGAGAGACAGCTAGAGAGAAAAGGACAGCTAGAGAGAGAGAGGGAGACAGCTAGAGAGAAAATGACAGCTAGAGAGAGAGAGAGAGACAGCTAGAGAGAAAATGACAGCTAGAGAGAAAATGACAGCTAGAGAGAAAATGACAGCTAGAGAGAGAGAGAGACAGCTAGAGAGAAAATGACATCTAGAGAGAAAATGACAGCTAGAGAGAAAATGACAGCTAGAGAGAAAATGACAGCTAGAGAGAAAATGACAGCTAGAGAGAGAGAGAGACAGCTAGAGAGAGAGAGAGACAGCTAGAGAGAGAGACACAGCTAGAGAGAGAGAGAGAGACAGCTAGAGAGAAAATGACAGCTAGAAAGACAGCTAGAGAGAAAAGGACAGCTAGAGAGAGAGAGACAGCTAGAGAGAGAGAGACAGCTAGAGAGAAAAGGACCGCTAGAGAGAGACAGAGACACAGCTAGAGAGGGAGAGAGAGAGAGACAGCTAGAGAGAAAAGGACAGCTAGAGAGAGAGAGGGAGACAGCGAGAGAGAAAATGACAGCTAGAGAGAGAGAGAGAGACAGCTAGAGAGAGAGAGAGAGAGAGAGCTAGAGAGAAAAGGACCACTAGAGAGAGACAGAGACACAGCTAGAGAGACAGTCAGCTAGAGAGAGAGAGACAGAGAGACAGTGCGAGAGAGAGCCAGCTAGAGAGAGAGAGCCAGCTAGAGAGAGAGAGCCAGCTAGAGAGAGAGAGAGACAGCTAGAGTGAGAGCGCGAGAGAGACAGCTAGAGTGAAAAGGACTGCTAGAGAGAGGGAGAGAGACAGTGTGAGAGAGAGACAGCATGAGAGAGAGCCAGCTAGAGAGACAGAGAGACAGCGCAAGAGAGAGACAGCTAGAGAGAAAAGGACCGCTAGAGAGAGAGACAGCACGAGAGAGAGACAGCGCAAGAGAGAGAGAGACAGGGCAAGAGAGAGAGAGAGAGACAGGGCAAGAGAGAGAGAGAGACAGGGCAAGAGAGAGAGAGACAGGGCAAGAGAGAGAGAGACAGGGCAAGAGAGAGAGAGACAGGGCAAGAGAGAGAGAGACAGGGCAAGAGAGAGAGAGACAGGGCAAGAGAGAGAGAGACAGCTAGAGAGAGAGAGACAGCTAGAGAGAGAGAGACAGCTAGAGAGAGAGAGACAGCTAGAGAGAGAGAGACAGCTAGAGAGAGAGAGACAGCTAGAGAGAGAGAGACAGATAGAGAGAGAGAGACAGCTAGAGAGAGAGAGACAGCTAGAGAGAGAGAGACAGCTAGACAGAGTGAGAGAGAGCGAGAAAGAGACAGAGTTTTGAAACTTCTGTATGTGTAATGTTTACTGTTAATTTTTATTGTTTATTTCACTTTTGTATATTAGATATCTCATTTGCTTTGGCAATGTTAACACGTTTCCCATGCCAATAAAGCCCCTTGGATTGAATTGAGAGAGACAGTGAGAGAGAGAGACAGTGAGAGAGAGAGACAGTGAGAGAGAGAGACAGTGAGAGAGAGAGACAGAGAGAGAGAGAGACAGAGAGAGACAGAGACAGAGAGAGACAGAGACAGAGAGAGAGAGAGAGAGAGAGAGAGAGAGAGAGAGAGAGAGAGAGAGAGATCTGTCTCCACTGTGTCCTAGGGTCAGGATCCAATTATGAGCCACCAATAAATTCATATTAGTATGATCCAGGGGAGTGAGTTCTAGAATACATTAATATGATCCAGGGGAGTGAGTTCTAGAATACATTAATATGATCCAGGGGAGTGAGTTCTAGAATAAATTAATATGATCCAGGGGAGTGAGTTCTAGAATAAATTATTATGATCCAGGGGAGTGAGTTCTAGAATACATTAATATGATCCAGGGGAGTGAGTTCTAGAATACATTAATATGATCCAGGGGAGTGAGTTCTAGAATACATTAATATGATCCAGGGGAGTGAGTTCTAGAATAAATTAACATGATCCAGGGGAATGAGTTCTAGAATAAATTAATATTAAAATGATCCAGGGGAGTGAGTTCTAGAATACATTAATATGATCCAGGGGAGTGAGTTCTAGAATAAATTAACATGATCCAGGGGAGTGAGTTCTAGAATAAATTAGTATGATCCAGGGGAGTGAGTTCTAGAATAAATTAGTATTAAAATGATCCAGGGGAGTGAGTTCTAGAATAAATTATTATGATCCAGGGGAGTGAGTTCTAGAATAAATTAGTATTAATATGATCCAGGGGAGTGAGTTCTAGAATAAATTATTATTAACATGACTCAGGGGAGTGAGTTCTAGAATAAATTAACATGATTCAGGGAGTGAGTTCTAGAATAAATTAACATGATCCAGGGGAGTGAGTTCTAGAATAAATTAATATGATTCAGGGGAGTGAGTTCTAGAATAAATTAATATGATTCAGGGGAGTGAGTTCTAGAATAAATTAATATGATCCAGGGGAGTGAGTTCTAGAATAAATTAACATGATTCAGGGGAGTGAGTTCTAGAATAAATTAACATGATCCAGGGGAGTGAGTTCTAGAATGAATTAACATGATCCAGGGGAGTGAGTTCTAGAATAAATTAACATGATCCAGGGGAGTGAGTTCTAGAATAAATTAATATGATCCAGGGGAGTGAGTTCTAGAATAAATTAATATTAACATGATCCAGGGGAGTGAGTTCTAGAATACATTAATATGATCCAGGGGAGTGAGTTCTAGAATAAATTAACATGATTCAGGGGAGTGAGTTCTAGAATAAATTAATATTAAAATGATCCAGGGGAGTGAGTTCTAGAATAAATTAGTATTAAAATGATCCAGGGGAGTGAGTTCTAGAATAAATTCATATGATCCAGGGGAGTAAGTTCTAGAATACATTAATATGATCCAGGGGAGTGAGTTCTAGAATAAATTAATATGATCCAGGGGAGTGAGTTCTAGAATAAATTAATGTGATCCAGGGGAGTGAGTTCTAGAATACATTAACATGATCCAGGGGAGTGAGTTCTAGAATAAATTAATATTAACATGATCCAGGGGAGTGAGTTCTAGAATACATTAATATGATCCAGGGGAGTGAGTTCTAGAATACATTAATATGATCCAGGGGAGTGAGTTCTAGAATACATTAATATGATCCAGGGGAGTGAGTTCTAGAATACATTAATATGATCCAGGGGAGTGAGTTCTAGAATAAATTAATATGATCCAGGGGAGTGAGTTCTAGAATAAATTAACATGACCCAGGGGAGAGGACATGACCCAGGGGAGAGGACATGACCCAGGGGAGAGGACATGACCCAGGGGAGAGGACATGACCCAGGGGAGAGGACATGACCCAGGGGAGAGGACATGACCCAGGGGAAAGGACATGACCCAGGGGAAAGGACATGACCCAGGGGAAAGGACATGACCCAGGGGAGAGGACATGACCCCAGGGGAGAGGACCCAGGGCAGAGGACACTAAAAGGTGGAAAACCATGTAAAGGATGTTGCTCCACATGAAAGTACGGTACTGCGTCAAAATGAAATCACAAACACTATACCTGCTTGATGCCTACTCATGACTGTAAGCTTCTTTGGATAAAATAATCTGCTAAATGGCACATAATATTATAATATAGAAAACATCGAACCTCTAAGTGCACTGACCTCAAGTAAGTTTACTACTTGCTAGGCTATGTTTACAGCACCCTCTCTACCCTACAGAATGATATCCATCCTCTTCATCAGACTGGAACCCTCTCTACCCTACAGAATGATATCCACCCTCTTCATCAGACCAGTAGACTGGAACCCTCTACCTTACAGAATAAAATAATATATAATAATAATAATATATGCCATTTAGCAGACGCTTTTATCCAAAGCGACTTACAGTCATGTGTGCATACATTCTACGTATGGGTGGTCCCGGGGATCGAACCCACTACCCTGGCGTTACAAGCGCCATGCTCTACCAACTGAGCTACAGAAGGACCATAAATATATCCACCCTCTTCATCAGACTGGAACCCTCTACCTTACAGAATGATATCCACCCTCTTCAGCAGACCAGTAGACTGGAACCCTCTCTACCTTACAGAATGATATCCATCCTCTTCATCAGACTGGAACCCTCTCTACCCTACAGAATGATATCCATCCTCTTCATCAGACTGGAACCCTCTCTACCTTACAGAATGATATCCATCCTCTTCATCAGACTGGAACCCTCTCTACCCTACAGAATGATATCCACCCTCTTCATCAGACTGGAACCCTCTCTACCTTACAGAATGATATCCATCCTCTTCATCAGACCAGTAGACTGGAACCCTCTCTACCCTACAGAATGATATCCATCCTCTTCATCAGACTGGAACCCTCTCTACCTTACAGAATGATATCCATCCTCTTCATCAGACCAGTAGACTGTAACCCTCTCTACCTTACAGAATGATATCCACCCTCTTCATCAGACTGGAACCCTCTACCTTACAGAATGATATCCACCCTCTTCATCAGACTGGAACCCTCTCTACCTTACAGAATGATATCCATCCTCTTCATCAGACCAGTAGACTGGAACCCTCTCTACCTTACAGAATGATATCCACCCTCTTCATCAGACTGGAACCCTCTCTACCTTACAGAATGATATCCACCTCTTCATCAAACCAGTAGACTGGAACCCTCTCTACCCTACAGAATGATATCCATCCTCTTCATCAGACTGGAACCCTCTCTACCCTACAGAATGATATCCATCCTCTTCATCAGACCAGTAGACTGGAACCCTCTACCTTACAGAATGATATCCATCCTCTTCATCAGACTGGAACCCTCTCTACCTTACAGAATGATATCCACCCTCTTCATCAGACCAGTAGACTGGAACCCTCTCTACCTTACAGAATGATATCCACCCTCATCATCAGACTGGAACCCTCTACCTTACAGAATGATATCCACCCTCTTCATCAGACTGGAACCCTCTCTACCCTACAGAATGATATCCACCCTCTTCATCAGACTGGAACCCTCTCTACCCTACAGAATGATATCCATCCTCTTCATCAGACTGGAACCCTCTACCTTACAGAATGATATCCACCCTCTTCATCAGACTGGAACCCTCTACCTTACAGAATGATATCCATCCTCTTCATCAGACCAGTAGACTGAAACCCTCTCTACCCTACAGAATGATATCCACCCTCTTCATCAGACCAGTAGACTGGAACCCTCTCTACTCAGCCAAATGACCTGTTACTAAGCAACATACCCACTAAGCCAAATGACCTGTTACTAAGCAACATACACACGAAGCCAAATGACCTGTTACTAAGCAACATACCCACTAAGCCAAATGACCTGTTACTAAGCAACATACCCACTAAGCCAAATGACCTGTTACTAAGCAACATACCCACTCAGCCAAATGACCTGTTACTAAGCAACATACCCACTAAGCCAAATGACCTGTTACTAAGCAACATACCCACTAAGCCAAATGACCTGTTACTAAGCAACATACCCACTCAGCCAAATGACCTGTTACTAAGCAACATACCCACTCAGCCAAATGACCTGTTACTAAGCAACATACCCACGAAACCAAATGACCTGTTACTGAGCAACATACCCACTAAGCCAAATGACCTGTTACTGAGCAACATACCCACTAAGCCAAATGACCTGTTACTGAGCAACATACCCACTAAGCCAAATTACCTGTTACTAAGCAACATACCCACTAAGCCAAATGATCTGTTACTAAGCAACATACCCACTAAGCCAAATGACCTGTTACTAAGCAACATACCCACTCAGCCAAATGACCTGTTACTAAGCAACATACCCACTCAGCCAAATGACCTGTTACTAAGCAACATACCCACGAAACCAAATGACCTGTTACTGAGCAACATACCCACTAAGCCAAATGACCTGTTACTGAGCAACATACCCACTAAGCCAAATTACCTGTTACTAAGCAACATACCCACTAAGCCAAATGACCTGTTACTGGGCAACATACCCACTAAGCCAAATTACCTGTTACTAAGCAACATACCCACTCAGCCAAATGACCTGTAACTAAGCAACATACCCACTAAGCCAAATGACCTGTTACTGGGCAACATACCCACTAAGCCAAATTACCTGTTACTAAGCAACATACCCACTAAGCCAAATGACCTGTTACTGAGCAACATACCCACTAAGCCAAATTACCTGTTACTAAGCAACATACCCACTAAGCCAAATGACCTGTTACTGGGCAACATACCCACTAAGCCAAATTACCTGTTACTAAGCAACATACCCACTCAGCCAAATGACCTGTAACTAAGCAACATACCCACTAAGCCAAATGACCTGTTACTGGGCAACATACCCACTAAGCCAAATTACCTGTTACTAAGCAACATACCCACTAAGCCAAATGACCTGTTACTGAGCAACATACCCACTAAGCCAAATTACCTGTTACTAAGCAACATACCCACTCAGCCAGCCTACTGACAGAGCATGGATCTTGTGTCATTGAGTGTCCTAGCTAACTGATTCAACAGAAATATACATGACTATTTATTAATGAGGAAGCGCTAGGCTAGCTAGCTACTTACCTGAGGTGAATCGAAAGGATACCGACTACTGAATTTGAAAAGCAGCTGAAATTTCTCTCCTTCGTAGAGCGTGCCCGTGGCTCCTTCCATATCTACAATCCACCTGGATGAAAAAGGTAGAAGATATGAATATATTAAAATATATACACAAACACACACAGTACTAGTCAAAAGGTTTGGACACACCTGGATAGGGACTACCAGCTCTCTGTAACCTAGAGGACAACCAGTGGGTCTGTCTCCTCTATACCACCCACCTGGTAGTGTGGTGGATGGGACTACCAGCTCTCTGTAACCTAGAGGAGTACCAGCTCTCTGTACCCTAGAGGGCAACCAGTGGGTCCATCTCCTCTATACCACCCACCTGGTAGTGTGGTGGATGGGACTCCCAGCTCTCTGTAACCTAGAGGGCAACCAGTGGGTCTGTCTCCTCTATACCACCCACCTGGTAGTGTGGTGGATGGGACCACCAGCTCTCTGTACCCTAGAGGGCAACCAGTGGGTCCATCTCCTCTATACCACCCACCTGGTAGTGTGGTGGATGGGACTACCAGCTCTCTGTAACCTAGAGGGCAACCAGCGGGTCCATCTCCTCTATACCATGTTGAGAGAATGTCATGAGTGTGCTAAGCTGTCATCAAGGCAAAGGGTGGCTACTAGGAAGAACCTCAAATACCAAAATATATTTATGTTAAACACTTCATTTGGTTACACCCCATTTAGGCCCCCTCAGATCAGACCTATGCCCCTTCCTGCCCCCCCCCCCCCCCCCCCCACTCTCGGAAAGAGGGCCTCAACATGAAAGTGACACAAACGCCCAGGCCGTGAGCAGGCAAACAGGCCCAAGCCCCACTCTTACACTCGCCCGAGCCAATGGCATGTACCAGATGCTCAGCAGGCTCTGCTCACACTTACTGGCCTGAGGCCAAACCACACGACCAACAACATTGGACACTCTATGGAACACAAAGCCTTCGCTATCTCATCCTGGAATATCCAAGGCCTGAGATCATCTGCCTTTGGCCCACAGAGCAGGAACCTGGACTTCACCAAAGAAATCAGAAATACAGACATTGTCATCCTACAAGAAACATGGTATAGAGGAGATGGACCCACTGGTTGTCCTCTAGGTTACAGAGAGCTGGTAGTCCCATCCACCACACTACCAGGTGGGTGGTATAGAGGAGATGGACCCACTGGTTGCCCTCTAGGTTACAGAGAGCTGGTAGTCCCATCCACCACACTACCAGGTGGGTGGTATAGAGGAGATGGACCCACTGGTTGCCCTCTAGGTTACAGAGAGCTGGTAGTCCCATCCACCACACTACCAGGTGGGTGGTAGTGAAATGGGACAAACACTGTAAAACACCAAATAATGCAGCATTCTGCTGTCACGCCCTGATCTTAGTATTCTTTGTTTTCTTTATTATTTTGGTCATTGTGTGACATGGGTGATGTATGTGTTTTTGTTCCTGTCTAGGGGTTTTGTATGTCTATGGGTGTTCACTAGTCTAGGTATTATGTATGTCTATGGTTGCCTAGATTGGTTCTCAATTAGAGGCAGCTGTCTATCGTTGTCTCTGATTGGGAACCATATTTAGGCAGCCATATTCCTTGGGTATTTCATGGGTTATTGTCTATGTTTAGTTGTCAGCACTATTATTGTATAACTTCACGTTTGTTTTGTTGTTTTTGTATAGTTTGTTCCGTCATTAAAAGAACATGTATTCAAAATCACGCTGCGCCTTGGTCTCATCGCTATAACGAACGTGACAAAGGCCGATACCCGATTATTATCCAAATCCAGAAAATACCCGTTAAATTCTACAACCACCGAAAAGGAAGCGATTCTATAACAATGCAATCACCTACAGAGAGATGAACCTGGAGAAGAGTCCCCTAAGCAAGCTGGTCCTGGGGCTCTGTTCACAAACACAAACAGACCCCACAGAGCCCCAGGACAGCAACAATATTAGACCCAACCAAATCATGAGAAAACAAAAAGATAATTACTTGACACATTGGAAAGAATTTACAAAAAAAACTGAACAAACTAGAATGCTATTTGGCCCTAAACAGAGAGTACACAGCGGCAGAATACCTGACCACTGTGACTGACACACACTTAAGGTAAGCTTTGACTATGTACAAACTCAGTGAGCATAGCCTTGCTATTGAGAAAGGCCGCCGTAGGCAGACATGGCTCAAGAGAAAACAGGCTATGTGCTCACTGCCCACTGCCCACAAAATGAGGTGGAAACTGAGCTGCACTTCCTAACCTCCTGCCCAATGTATGACCATATTAGAGACACATATTTCCCTCAGATTACAGAGACCCACAAAGAATTTGAAAACAAGTCCAATTATGAGAAACTCCCTGGGTGAAACTCTACTGGGTGAAATACCACAGTGTGCCATCACAGCAGCAAGATTTGTGACCTGTTGCCACAACAAACACCATTGTATATACAACCCATATTTATGTTAATTTATTTCCCCTTTTGTACATTTAACTATTTGCACATAATATGACATTTGAAATGTATTTATTCTTTTGGAACATTTGTGAGTTTACTGTTACTTTTTATTGTTCTTTTCACTTTCGTTTCATTTTAGTTTCTATTTCACTTGCTTTGGCAATGTAAACATGTTCCACATGCCAATAAAGCACCTTGAATTGAGGAGGAAAGAGAGCAAGAGAGAAAGGGTGAGAGAGCGAGAGAGACAAACAGACCGACAGACAGAGAGACAGACAGAGAGACACAGAGAGTGACAGAGAGAGAGAGACAGAGAGAGAGAGAGAGACAGACAGAGAGCGAGACAGACAGAGAAACAGACAGAGACACAGAGAGACAGAAGCTCATCTAGTGGGAGTAGCAAACACACACATTTGAAACTTTCGGCCGACTGTCAGACCAGGCCTCTTGAGGAGCTGTTTTAATGGTTCAGGCCTCTTAGTTCCAGTGAAGGTGACTGCGAGCCGGGCCTAATGACCCAACGTTAGCGCCCGACCTCACTAAAGCTCTTGTGGCTGAATGGAAACAAGTCCCCCCGCAGCAACGTTCCAACATCTAGTGGAAAGCCTTCCCAGAAGAGTGGAGGCTGTTATAGCAGCAATGTTCCAACATCTAGTGGAAAGCCTTCCCAGAAGAGTGGAGGCTGTTATAGCAGCAATGTTCCAACATCTAGTGGAAAGCCTTCCCAGAAGAGTGGAGGCTGTTATAGCAGCAATGTTCCAACATCTAGTGGAAAGCCTTCCCAGAAGAGTGGAGGCTGTTATAGCAGCAATGTTCCAACATCTAGTGGAAAGTCTTCCCAGAAGAGTGGAGGGAGGCTGTTATAGTGGAGGCAACCAAATGGACCAACCAAAGTGGAGGACCAACCAGAAAGGGAGGACCAATGTTCCAACAAAGGGAGGACCAACCAAAGGTGGACCAACCAAA
Source organism: Oncorhynchus gorbuscha (assembly GCF_021184085.1). NCBI lineage: Eukaryota > Metazoa > Chordata > Actinopteri > Salmoniformes > Salmonidae > Oncorhynchus > Oncorhynchus gorbuscha. The sequence goes on along the minus strand of NC_060179.1, from coordinate 4,228,904 downwards.
GGGGGGACCAACATCAAAGGGGGCAACAACATCTAGTGGAAACCAGAAAGTGGAGGGGAGCAGCAATGAGGGTGGAAACCAAAGGGGGGACCAACCAAAGGGGGACCAACCTAGTGGAAAGCCTTCCCAGAAGGGGGACCAACCAAAGGACCAACCAAAGGGAGGACCAACCAAAGAGGGGACCAACCAAAGGGGGACCAACCAAAGGGAGGACCAACCAAAGGGGGACCAACCAAAGGGGGACCAACCAAAGGGGGACCAACCAAAGGGGGACCAACCAAAGGGGGACCAACCAAAGGGGGACCAACCAAAGGGGGACCAACCAAAGGGGGACCAACCAAAGGGGGGGACAAAGGGGGGACCAACCAAGGGGACCAAAAGGGGGGGAGGACCAACCAAAGGGGGACCAACCAAAGGGGGACCAACCAAAGGGGGACCAACCAAAGGGGGACCAACCAAAGGGAGGACCAACCAAAGGGAGGGACCAACCAAAGGGAGGAGGACCAACCAAAGGGGGGGGCAACTCCTTATGAACAGGTAGGCTCGATGAGCGTTTTATTCCAAAATCAACTTTTGGAATAGTACTTTTGGTCATGTAGAATAAGTTTACAAAAGCAAGTTTTTTATTATTTATCTTACCTTTATTTTACTAGGCAAGTCAGTTGAGAACAAATTTTATTTTCCAGGTAGGCTAGTGGGAACACCTGGGTTAACTGCCTGTTCAGGGGCAGAACACCTTTATTTAACCTTGTCAGCTAGTTGAGAACATTTTATTTAACCAGGTACTAGTCCAACGCTTTAACCACTAGGCCAGTTGCCACCCCTTTATTTAACCAGGTAGGCTAGTTGAGAACACCCCCATCTAACCAGGTAGGCTAGTTGAGAACACCTTTATTTAACCAGGTAGGCTAACCCTAGGCCAGTTGAGAACCCTTTATTTAACCAGGTAGGCCAGTTGAGAACCCTCCACTCTAACCACTAGGCTAACCCTGAGAACACCCTCCACTCTAACCACTAGGCTAACCCTGCCGCCCCTCCACCTCTATTTACCACCAGGTAGGCCCTGAGAACACCTCCATTTAACCACTAGGCTAACCCTGCCGAACCCTCCACTCTAACCACTAGGCTAACCCTTTAACCGCCCCTCCACTTAACCACTAGGCTAACCCTGCCGAACCCTCCACTTTAACCACTAGGCTAACCCTGCCGAACCCTTACTCTAACCACTAGGCTAACCCTTATTTAACCCCCTCCACTCTAACCACCTAGGCTGAGAACACCCTAACCGCCCCTCCACTCTAACCACTAGGCTAGTTGAGAACCCTAACCACTAGGCCCCTCCACTCTAACCACTAGGCTACCCTATTTAACCCCATTTAACACAACAAAATGTACAGTAAACATTATTATATGTTATCAGCTATTAACATAGCTTTGTGTTTAACCAGGAACGTTGTTATTCGCTATGGTAACGCTACATCAATAACATGGAAACAATATGGCGGCCATAGAAAGGGGAAGCAACAGTGTTGGACTCGTATCTCGAAACCTCAGTACTAGAACATAAAAAACAGCTCTGTTCTTCTAACCAGTTAGGCTAGTTTCCGTGCTTCTGTCTAAACGTGTCTCGCATCATAACCGTGGATTAAGAGGATCAGGTCATTTAAATCAAATCAAATGTATTTATATAGCCCCTTCGTACATCAGCTGATATTTCAAAGTGCTGTACAGAAACCCAGCCTAAAACCCCAAACAGCAAGCAATGCAGGTGTAGAATTTATCTGAATTCTCAGTCGTAAACTAGCCAGGCGACTTCAGCATGCAGCTGACACAGCGAGCCAATTTTGAGAAGCAAGCGAGAGAGTAAATGTAGACAGCAAGGCTTCTAATGAAAACATACCTCCATCTTGTTGACAAAATTTGGCTCCAGAAGCAAACTATGGGAATACTTTTTGCTGACAGAGGAGATGAGGCCCAAACCACCAAAACAACGAAGCAAAAGGTGGTTCAAAGCATTGCAGAGGGAGGTTTAGTTAAAAGAAGACGTGAACAACAAAAACTACTTTACACATGACATTTGCAATGTTACATTATACTACTGGGATAGCTCAGTTGGTAGAGCATGGCGCTTGTAACGCCAGGGTAGTGGGTTCAATCCCCGGGACCACCCATACGTAGAATGTATGCACACATGACTGTAAGTCGCTTTGGATAAAAGCGTCTGCTAAATGGCATATATTAACTCCATTTGAATCATTTTTGAGTGGGGCAGGTTAAACTAGTTTAATATGGGGGTAGGGGTTAAACTAGTTTAATATGGGGGGTTAAACTAGTTTAATATGGGGGGGGGCAGGTTAAACTAGTTTAATATGGGGGTTAAACTAGTTTAATATGGGGGGGTTAAACTAGGTTAATATGGGGGGGTTAAACTAGGTTAATATGGGGGGGGGTAGGGTTACACTAGTTTAATATGGGGGTTAAACTAGGTTAATATGGGGGGCCCTCCACTTTAACCACTAGTTTCCACTCTAACCATAGGGGTTAAACTAGGTTAATATGGGGGGTTAAACTAGGTTAATATGGGGGGTTAAACTAGGTTAAAATGGGGGGTAGGGTTAAACTAGGTTAATATGGGGGGTTAAACTAGGTTAATATGGGGGGTAGGGTTAAACTAGGTTAATATGGGGGGGTGTAGGGTTAATATGGGGGGAGTAGGGTTAAACTAGGTTAATATGGGGGGATAGGGTTAAACTAGGTTAATATGGGGGTTAAACTAGGTTAATATCCATTAAATAGCTAGTTAAACTAGTTTAATATAGTTTAATATGGGGGTTAAACTAGTTTAATATGGAGGGGTAGAGTTAACCTAGTTAATATGGGGGGTAGGGTTAAACTAGTTTAATATGGGGGGTCAGGATAAACTAGCTTAATATGGGGGGGTAGGGTTAAACTAGTTTAATATGGGGGGGTCAGGATAAACTAGTTTAATATGGGGGTCAGGTTAACTAGTTTAATATGGGGGGTAGGGTTAAACTAGTTTAATATGGGGGGTAGGGTTAAACTAGTTTAATATGGGGGGTTAAACTCCAGTTTAATATGGGGGGTAGGGTTAAACTAGTTTAATATGGGGGGTAAGGTTAAACTAGTTTAATATGGGGGTAGGGTTAAACTAGTTTAATATGGAGAGGGTAGGGTTAAACTAGGTTAATATGGGGGTCAGGGTTAAACTAGTTTAATAGGGGGGGTTAAACTAGTTTAATATCGCTTTGGGGGGGTTAAACTAGTTTAATATGAGGGGGGGTTAAACTAGTTTAATATGGGGGGGTTAAACTAGGTTAATATGGGGGGGTTAAACTAGGTTAATATGGGGGGGTTAAACTAGGTTAATATGGGGGTTAAACTAGGTTAATATGGGGGGGTTAAACTAGGTTAATATGGGGGGGGTTAAACTAGGTTAATATGGGGGGTAGGGGGTTAAACTAGGTTAATATGGGGGTAGGGTTAAACTAGGTTAATATGGGGGGTAGAGTTAAACTAGGTTAATATGGGGGGTAGGGTTAAACTAGGTTAATATGGGGGGTAGGGTTAAACTAGTTTAATATGGGGGGTTAAACTAGTTTAATATGGGGGGGGTTAAACTAGTTTAATATGGGGGGGGTTAAACTAGTTTAATATGGGGGGGTTAAACTAGTTTAATATGGGGGGGGTTAAACTAGTTTAATATGGGGGGGTTAAACTAGTTTAATATGGGGGGGTTAAACTAGTTTAATATGGGGGGGGGTTAAACTAGTTTAATATGGGGGGTTAAACTAGTTTAATATGGGGGGTTAAACTAGTTTAATATGGGGGGGTAGAGTTAACCTAGTTAATATGGGGGGTAGGGTTAAACTAGTTTAATATGGGGGGGGTCAGGATAAACTAGTTTAATATGGGGGGGTAGGGTTAAACTAGTTTAATATGGGGGGGGGGGTCAGGATAAACTAGTTTAATATGGGGGGTCAGGATAAACTAGTTTAATATGGGGGGTAGGGTTAAACTAGTTTAATATGGGGGGGTAGGGTTAAACTAGTTTAATATGGGGGGTAGGGTTAAACTAGTTTAATATGGGGGGTAGGGTTAAACTAGTTTAATATGGGGGGTAGGGTTAAACTAGTTTAATATGGGGGGGTAGGGTTAAACTAGTTTAATATGGGGGGTAGGGTTAAACTAGTTTAATATGGGGGGGTAGGGTTAAACTAGTTTAATATGGGGGGGTAGGGTTAAACTAGTTTAATATGGGGGGGGTAGGGTTAAACTAGTTTAATATGGGGGGGTTAATATGGGGGTTAAACTAGTTTAATATGGGGGGGGTTAAACTAGGTTAATATGGGGGTTAAACTAGGTTAATATGGGGGGGGTTAAACTAGGTTAATATGGGGGGGGGGGTTAAACTAGGTTAATATGGGGGGGTTAAACTAGGTTAATATGGGGGGGGGTTAAACTAGGTTAATATGGGGGGGTTAATATGGGGGTTAAACTAGGTTAATATGGGGGTAAACTAGGTTAATATGGGGGGGTTAAACTAGGTTAATATGGGGGGTATAGGGTTAAACTAGGTTAATATGGGGGGTTAAACTAGGTTAATATGGGGGGGGGTTAAACTAGGTTAATATGGGGGGTTAAACTAGGTTAATATGGGGGTTAACTAGGTTAAACTAGGTTAATATGGGGGGGGTAGGGTTAAACTAGGTTAATATGGGGGTTAAACTAGTTTAATATGGGGGGGTTAAACTAGTTTAATATGGGGGGGTTAAACTAGTTAATATGGGGGGTAGGGTTAAACTAGTTTAATATGGGGGGGGGTTAATAGGGTTAAACTAGGGGGTAGGGTTAAACTAGTTTAATATGGGGGGGGTTAAACTAGTTTAATATGGGGGGGGTTAAACTAGTTTAATGGGGGGGGGTTAAACTAGTTTTAATATGGGGGGGGTTAAACTAGTTTAATATGGGGGTTAAACTAGTTTAATATGGGGGGGGGTTAAACTAGTTTAATATGGGGGTTAAACTAGTTTAATATGGGAGTTAAACTAGTTTAATATGGGGGTTAAACTAGTTTAATATGGGGGGGGGTTAAACTAGTTTAATATGGGGGGGTCAGGATAAACTAGTTTAATATGGGGGGGGGGTTAAACTAGTTTAATGGGGGGGTCAGGATAAACTAGTTTAATATGGGGGGTAGGGTTAAACTAGTTTAATATGGGGGGGTAGGGTTAAACTAGTTTAATATGGGGGGGGTTAAACTAGTTTAATATGGGGGTAGGGTTAAACTAGTTTAATATGGGGGGGGTTAAACTAGGGTTAAACTAGTTTAATATGGGGGGGGTAGGGTTAAACTAGTTTAATATGGGGGGTAGGGTTAAACTAGGTTTAATATTGGGGTTATAGGGGGTAGGGTTAAACTAGTTTAATATGGGGGGGGTTAAACTAGTTTAATATGGGGGGTTAAACTAGTTTAATAGGTTAAGTTTATGGGGGGGGGTTAAACTAGGTTAATATGGGGTAGGGTTAAACTAGGTTAATATGGGGGGGGTTTAAACTAGTTTAATATGGGGGGGGGGTTAAACTAGGTTAATATGGGGGGGGTTAAACTAGTTTAATATGGGGGGGGGTTAAACTAGGTTAATATGGGGGGGGGTTAAACTAGGTTAATATGGGGGGGGTTAAACTAGGTTAATATGGGGGTTAAACTAGGTTAATATGGGGGTTAAACTAGGTTAATATGGGGGTTAAACTAGGTTAATATGAGGGGGGTTAAACTAGGTTAATAAGGTTAATATGGGGGGTAGGGTTAAACTAGGTTAATATGGGGGGGTAGGGTTAAACTAGGTTAATATGGGGGGTAGGGTTAAACTAGGTTAATATGGGGGGTAGGGTTAAACTAGGTTAATATGGGGGGTAGGGTTAAACTAGGTTAATATGGGGGGTAGGGTTAAACTAGTTTAATATGGGGGGTTAAACTAGTTTAATATGGGGGGGGTTAAACTAGTTTAATATGGGGGGGTTAAACTAGTTTAATATGGGGGGTAGGGTTAAACTAGTTTAATATGGGGGTTAAACTAGTTTAATAGGGTTAAACTAGTTTAATATGGGGGTTTAATAGGGTTAAACTAGTTTAATATGGGGGTAGGGTTAAACTAGTTTAATATGGGGGGGGGTTAAACTAGGGGGGTAGAGTTAAACTAGTTTAATATGGGGGGGTTAAACTAGTTTAATATGGGGGGGGTTAAACTAGTTTAATATGGGGGGGGGGGGGGGTTAAACTAGTTTAATAGTTTAATATGGGGGGTAGGGTTAAACTAGTTTAATATTAAGGGTTAAACTAGTTTAATATGGGGGGTAGGGTTAAACTAGTTTAATATGGGGGGTAGGGTTAAACTAGTTTAATATGGGGGGGTAGGGTTAAACTAGGTTAATATGGGGGGGTAGGGTTAAACTAGGTTAATATGGGGGGGTAGGGTTAAACTAGGTTAATATGGGGGGGGGGTTAAACTAGGTTAATATGGGGGGGGGGTTAAACTAGTTTAATATGGGGGGGTTAAACTAGTTTAATATGGGGGGTTAAACTAGTTTAATATGGGGGGGGTTAAACAGGATAAACTAGTTTAATATGGGGGGTCAGGATAAACTAGTTTAATATGGGGGGGGGGTTAAACTAGTTTAATATGGGGGGTAGGGTTAAACTAGTTTAATATGGGGGTAGGGTTAAACTAGTTTAATATGGGGGGGGGGTTAAACTAGTTTAATATGGGGGTAGGGTTAAACTAGTTTAATATGGGGGTAGGGTTAAACTAGTTTAATATGGGGAGGGTAGGGTTAAACTAGGTTAATATGGGGAGGGTAGGGTTAAACTAGGTTAATATGGGGAGGGTAGGGTTAAACTAGGTTAATATGGGGGGTAGGGTTAAACTAGGTTAATATGGGGGGGGGTTAAACTAGTTTAATATGGGGGTTAAACTAGTTTAATATGGGGGTAAACTAGGTTAATATGGGGGGGGGTTAAACTAGGTTAATATGGGGGGGTTAAACTAGGTTAATATGGGGGGGGTTAAACTAGGTTAATATGGGGGGGGTTAAACTAGGTTAATATGGGGGGGTTAAACTAGGTTAATATGGGGGGGTAAACTAGGTTAATATGGGGGGTAGGGTTAAACTAGTTTAATATGGGGGTAGGGTTAAACTAGTTTAATATGGGGGGGGGTTAAACTAGGTTAATATGGGGGGTTAAACTAGGTTAATATGGGGGGTAGGGTTAAAGTAGGTTAACATGGGGGGTAGGGTTAAACTAGGTTAATATGGGGGGGGGAGTAGGGTTAAACTAGGTTAATATGGGGGATAGGGTTAAAGTAGGTTAACATGGGGGGGGGGTATGGGGGTTAAACTAGGTTAATATGGGGGTAGGGTTAAACTAAGTTAATATGGGGGTTTAACTAGGTTAATATGGGGGGTTAATATGGGGGGGGGTTAAACTAGTTAAATAGTTTGGGGGGTTAAACTAGTTTAATATGGGGGGTTAAACTAGTTTAATATGGGGGGGGTTAAACTAGTTTAATATGGGGGGGTTAAACTAGTTTAATATGGGGGGTTAAACTAGTTTAATATGGGGGTTAAACTAGTTTAATATGGGGGGGGGTTAAACTAGTTTAATATGGGGGGGTTAAACTAGTTTAATACAGGGGGTCAGGATAAACTAGTTTAATACAGGGGGTCAGGATAAACTAGTTTAATACAGGGGGGTCAGGATAAACTAGTTTAATACAGGGGGTCAGGATAAACTAGTTTAATACAGGGGGTCAGGATAAACTAGTTTAATACAGGGGGTCAGGATAAACTAGTTTAATACAGGGGGTCAGGATAAACTAGTTTAATACAGGGGGGTCAGGATAAACTAGTTTAATACAGGGGGGGTCAGGATAAACTAGTTTAATACAGGGGGTCAGGATAAACTAGTTTAATAGGGGGGGGGGGTCAGGATAAACTAGTTTTTAATACAGGGGGTCAGGATAAACTAGTTTAATACAGGGGGGTCAGGATAAACTAGTTTAATACAGGGGGGTCAGGATAAACTAGTTTAATACAGGGGGTCAGGATAAACTAGTTTAATACAGGGGGTCGGGATAAACAAATTTAATACAGGGGGTCAGGATAAACTAGTTTAATACAGGGGGTCAGGATAAACTAGTTTAATACAGGGGGGGTCAGGATAAACTAGTTTAATACAGGGGGTCAGGATAAACTAGTTTAATACAGGGGGGGTCAGGATAAACTAGTTTAATACAGGGGGGTCAGGATAAACTAGTTTAATAAGGGGGGGTCAGGATAAACTAGTTTAATACAGGGGGGGGTCAGGATAAACTAGTTTAATAAGGGGGGGGTCAGGATAAACTAGTTTAATACAGGGGGGTCAGGATAAACTAGTTTAATACAGGGGGGGGGGGTCAGGATAAACTAGTTTAATACAGGGGGGGGTTTAATACAGTCAGGATAAACTAGTTTAATACAGGGGGGTCAGGATAAACTAGTTTAATAAGGGGGGTCAGGATAAACTAGTTTAATACAGGGGGGTCAGGATAAACTAGTTTAATACAGGGGGTCAGGATAAACAAATTTAATACAGGGGGGTCAGGATAAACTAGTTTAATACAGGGGGGGTCAGGATAAACAAATTTAATAATTCCTTGTTTACATTGGCCCGAGGAGCACCTACTCCGGCGACGTCATGACACCGTGGCGACGTCATGACACCGTGGCGACGTCATGACACCGTGGCGACGTCATGACACCGTGGCGACGTCATGACACCGTGGCGACGTCATGACACCGTGGTATCTAATGCTACTCTCATACCGCTGTGTAAAGACGGGGGACACTGACCCACAACACCACGGCAGGAACAACCGATCTAGAGACAGAGAGTACTCGCTCACACACACACACACACACACACACACACACACACACACACACACACACACACACACACAGTTCCATAAACAACAGCTACTAAACATTAACACATGCTACCGTATCTCTGTTTGCACTCAATCACACGGGCGCCATTCATTTGCTTTGGGTGCTGCTTCTCATGGAGAAAGATTATATCAGAAGCCAATGTTTTTGAAACAGACAAGAATGGATGGCTGTTACTGAACTAAAACAAGGAGGCATGCCGCTAACCAAACCAGCGTGTCTGTCAGTCTGTGTATATCCATTAGAGCAAACAGACACAATAAAGCTCTCTGCAACGGGAAAACGGTTTTGCAACAAAAAAAACGAGAGCTACAATTTGGTCAAATTCAGTTCACAGTAACCTAAAATAATGATATATTATTCACTCCCTGCCAATTTAGTTATGCTACAATTACTTACCCTAAATACACTGCCGCGCCACCCTCACGCTACACTGTCACGCTACACTGTCACGCTACACTGTCACGCTACACTGCCGCGCCACCCTCACGCTACAATGTCACGCTACACTGTCACGCTACACTGTCGCACGCACTACACTGTCGCACACACTACACTGTCGCACACACTACACTGCCGCGCCACCCTCACGCTACACTGTCACGCTACACTGTCACGCTACACTGTCACACACACTACACTGTCGCACACACTACACTGCCGCGCCACCGTCACGCTACACTGTCACGCTACACTGTCACGCTACACTGTCACGCTACACTGTCACACACACTACACTGTCGCACCACACTACACTGTCGCACCACACTGTCGCACCACACTGTCGCACCACACTGTCGCACTACACTGTCGCACTACACTGTCGCACTACACTACACTGTCACACTACACTGTCACACTACACTACACTGTCACACTACACTGTCACACTACACTGTCGCACTACACTGTCGCACTACACTGTCACACTACACTGTCGCACTACACTGTCACACACACTACACTGTCACACTACACTGTCGCACAACACTACACTGTCGCACACACTACACTGTCGCACTACACTACACTGTCGCACTACACTGTCGCACCACACTGTCGCACCACACTGTCACACCACACTGTCGCACCACACTACACTGTCACACTACACTGTCGCACTACACTGTCGCACTACACTGTCGCACTACACTACACTGTCGCACTACACTACACTGTCGCACCACACTGTCGCACCACACTGTCGCACCACACTACACTGTCGCACCACACTGTCGCACTACACTGCACTGTCGCACACACTACACTGTCGCACACACTACACTGTCGCACACACTACACTGTCGCACACACTACACTGTCGCACACACTACACTGTCGCACACACTACACTGTCGCACACACTACACTGTCGCACACACTACACTGTCATACTACACTGTCACACTACACTGTCACACTACACTGTCACACTACACTGTCACACTACACTGTCAAACCACACTACACTGTCACACACACTACACTGTCGCACTACACTGTCGCACCCCACTACACTGTCACACTACACTGTCACACCACACTGTCGCACCACACTGTCACACTACACTGTCGCACCACACTGTCGCACCACACTACACTGTCGCACCACACTGTCGCACTACACTGTCGTACTACACTGTCGCACTACACTGTCGCACAACACTACACTGTCGCACACACTACACTGTCGCACTACACTACACTGTCGCACTACACTACACTGTCGCACTACACTACACTGTCGCACCACACTGTCGCACCACACTGTCGCACCACACTGTCGCACCACACTGTCGCACCACACTACACTGTCACACTACACTGTCGCACTACACTACACTGTCGCACCACACTGTCGCACCACACTGTCGCACCACACTGTCGCACCACACTACACTGTCACACTACACTGTCGCACCACACTGTCGCACTACACTGTCGCACTACACTGTCGCACTACACTGTCGCACTACACTGTCGCACTACACTGTCGCACTACACTGTCGCACTACACTGATATACTAACCTCACTACACTCACACGAGTTAGTAGGTCTACACCGGTTGTTTACGAAGCATGTGACGAATCAAATTGATTTGAAGAACCCATGCTAACAAGCTAACGTTGGATAGCTACTTCTAGACAAATGAGAAAACATCTCACCATCGTCTCGTCCTAGCAGAGCTGGTTAGGCTGTTTTTCATGATATCTTTAGGATTAATCACTAAATGAGTTACTGGCAACGAGATGACCAGAGTGAATTATTTACGAACGCAACCTAACCGCATCGGTACAAAATATTTCACCACCTGTACCTGGCATGTGTGTAGCTATGAGGTATAGGTCCATACTGATGAGTACTGACCAGATAGTTGGTGTGTGTGTGTGTGTGTGTGTTCGTGTTCTTCACAATGAGAAACGCTATAGATATGTTACAAAACAAGACATGAATAACCACATACCTCAGCAAGCTGCATCCTGGTGAACACTACTGGGTGTATACTACTGGGTGTATACTACTGGGTGTATACTACTGGGTGTATACTACTGGGTGTACACTACTGGGTGTACACTACTGGGTGTATACTACTGATGTACACTACTGGGTGTATACTACTGGTGTATACTACTGGGTGTACACTACTGGGTGTACACTACTGGGTGTATACTACTGGGTGTATACTACTGATGTACACTACTGGGTGTATACTACTGGTGTATACTACTGGGTGTACACTACTGGGTGTACACTACTGGGTGTATACTACTGGGTGTATACTACTGATGTACACTACTGGGTGTATACTACTGGGTGTATACTACTGGGTGAACACTACTGGGTGTATACTACTGGGTGTATACTGCTGATGTACACTACTGGGTGTATACTACTGGGTGTATACTACTGGGTGTATACTGCTGATGTACACTACTGGGTGTATACTACTGGGTGTATACTACTGGGTGTATACTACTGGGTGTATACTGCTGATGTACACTACTGGGTGTATACTACTGGGTGTATACTGCTGATGTACACTACTGGGTGTATACTACTGGGTGTATACTACTGGGTGTATACTACTGGGTGTATACTACTGGGTGTATACTGCTGATGTACACTACTGGGTGTATACTACTGGGTGTATACTGCTGATGTACACTACTGGGTGTATACTACTGGGTGTACACTACTGGGTGTACACTACTGGGTGTACACTACTGGGTGTACACTACTGGGTGTATACTACTGGGTGTATACTACTGGGTGTACACTACTGGGTGTACACTACTGGGTGTACACTACTGGGTGTATACTACTGGGTGTACACTACTGGGTGTACACTACTGGATGTATACTACTGGGTGTATACTACTGGGTGTATACTACTGGGTGTATACTACTGGTTGTATACTACTGGGTGTATACTACTGGGTGTATACTACTGGGTGTACACTACTGGGTGTATACTACTGGGTGTATACTACTGGGTGTATACTACTGGGTGTATACTACTGGTTGTATACTACTGGGTGTATACTACTGGGTGTATACTACTGGGTGTACACTACTGGGTGTATACTACTGGGTGTATACTACTGGGTGTATACTACTGGGTGTATACTCACTGTGTGATGGTGTTCTGGACACTTTTCTCATTGAGCGTCATTCCAGGGGGCGGATCATTTTGCAAAGCCATTAGTTCCTTTTGTAGCCTTTTCTGTAAGGATAGAAAACACACGTTTCAGCTGTAGCTGGGATACAATAATGGGAGGTGTCTTTTTAGTTGAAAACTACTCGTGTAAACATGATGCGACCGATCTGAGACACAATCCTCAAAGATGTCAGTATTTCCCTTGTTAGACAATGAACTAGACAGACTAACAGCCAGCCGAAAGTCTCGTAATACCGTCTAATTTAAAGATGAAAATAAAAAAAGCCTCGGTGTTATTAACACTACACCTAGTTCAGCCTACGCAGTGTTTACCATCGGCGTTGATAGCAACTAGAGGTTGGATATGAACATTTAGGGTTTCATCTGGATAAGGTTTCAGGGAATGCAGAAGTAACATCATTAAACTAGTTAATCCACCTAATGAATATCGAGACAAGTTTACCCAGCCAGACTACTAATTAATACCGTAAATAGACAAACCACCGTAACGTCAGTCGGGTTTCGCTCGTTCTGCTCCTGGCTGGCATGTCTCTACACTCATAATTAGATTTTTTTCTTCCGGTAATCTCGCAAATGACGGTCTCCAACGGAGCACATAACGTTTTAGCTCGATAGTTAGTTATTAAAAACACACTGTGTCAGGTGCAGTGTTTTTTTTTATTCTATTGATGGTAGGTGCGGGCGTCGAAGTGACACCGTAAACAAATCAGTATACACAATAATACAATTCAAATAATAAATCATGTCTTAACTTGACTTGAAATATCAAATGGAAGAAAGAGAGAGGGGAAAAAAAAGGAGATATCAGATGAAAACGGATCCTCCGCCAGTAGGTCTTACCTGCATCGACGCCATGATGGAACCCCCCCGCATCAGGACGACGCTACCCTCATGTCGTCACATGGGTTGGGGGGGGGGGTGTTCACAAAACAAAACAGAAATGAATGCACTGAAAACAGTGTTGCCCTTCCCAGTATTGTGTCCGGAGGACAGAAAATATAACCAAAGATGCTCGAATGAATCCAGAGTAAGCGTAGTTTAATCGAAAATGTGAATTGGGGGTGTCACAGAGGGGTTAGAGACAAGACAGCACGGTGTTGGGGAAGAAGAAAAAAAGATAACTGAAGGTCATTGACCTCTAGTAGTGTCAGTGAAATAAAGGGCCCTTTCAGACTATTTCTCAGATTCCACAGATTTTCCTGGAGATAAATCATAACCGATTTTATGTGTGGAACAGTGAAGAGCATTGATGGTTGTAACAACAGGCTGTTGAATGCCAGCCTACCAACACGATAATCATTCCTCAGTCAGCACACAGAGATACATTTTTTTTAGCACAAATTCCCAGATATGGTTATTTTTCGTTCTGAACATCAAATCAAATTGATTTATATAGCCCTTCGTACATCAGCTGATATCTCAAAGTGCTGTACAGAAACCCAGCCTAAAACCCCAAACAGCAAGCAATGCAGGTGTAGAAGCACAGTGGCTAGGAAAAACTCCCTAGAAAGGCATAGATTTTTCTGGGTGAACCAGTGTGTTCGCTGTGAATATTCTCTTCACTTCACGGGCCCCTTTGTCCTGTTGTCTCTGCCCAACATGGTTTGTACCATGTTTTGTGCTGCTACCATGTTGTTGTTGTCATGTTGTTTTGCTACCATGTTGTTGTCATGTTGTGTTGCTACCATGTTGTGTTGCTACCATGCTGTGTTATGTGTTGCTGCCATGCTGTGTTATGTGTTGCTGCCATGCTGTGTTATGTGTTGCTACCATGCTGTGTTATGTGTTGCTGCCATGCTGTGTTGCTACCATGCTGTGTTATGTGTTGCTACCATGCTGTGTTGCTACCATGCTGTGTTATGTGTTGCTGCCATGCTGTGTTATGTGTTGCTGCCATGCTGTGTTATGTGTTGCTGCCATGCTGTGTTGCTACCATGCTGTGTTATGTGTTGCTGCCATGCTGTGTTGCTACCATGCTGTGTTATGTGTTGCTGCCATGCTGTGTTATGTGTTGCTTATGTGTTGCTGCCATGCTGTGTTATGTGTTGCTTATGTGTTGCTGCCATGCTGTGTTATGTGTTGCTGCCATGCTGTGTTATGTGTTGCTGCCATGCTGTGTTATGTGTTGCTTATGTATTGCTGCCATGCTGTGTTATGTGTTGCTTATGTGTTGCTGCCATGCTGTGTTATGTGTTGCTGCCATGCTGTGTTATGTGTTGCTGCCATGCTGTGTTATGTGTTGCTGCCATGCTGTGTTATGTGTTGCTTATGTGTTGCTGCCATGCTGTGTTATGTGTTGCTGCCATGCTGTGTTATGTGTTGCTGCCATGCTGTGTTATGTATTGCTGCCATGCTGTGTTATGTGTTGCTTATGTGTTGCTGCCATGCTGTGTTATGTGTTGCTGCCATGCTGTGTTATGTGTTGCTGCCATGCTGTGTTATGTGTTGCTGCCATGCTGTGTTATGTGTTGCTGCCATGCTGTGTTATGTGTTGCTGCCATGTTGTGTTATGTGTTGCTGCCATGCTGTGTTATGTGTTGCTGCCATGTTGTTGTCATGTTGTGTTGCTGCCATGCTGTGTTATGTGTTGCTGCCATGTTGTTGTCATGTTGTGTTGCTACCATGCTGTGTTATGTGTTGCTGCCATGCTATGTTGTGTGTTGCTGCCATGCTGTGTTATGTGTTGCTGCCATGCTGTGTTATGTGTTGCTGCCATGCTGTGTTATGTGTTGCTGCCATGCTGTGTTATGTGTTGCTGCCATGCTATGTTGTCGTCTTTAGGTCTCTCTTTATGTAGTGTAGTGTTGTCTCTCTTGTCATGATGTGTGTTTTGTCCTATATTTTTATTTGACTGATTTGTATTTTTAATCCTAGCCCCCACAGGAGAGGAGGCCTTTTGCATTTCGGTAGACCGTCATTGTAAATAAGAATGTGTTCTTAACTGACTTGCCTAGTTAAATAAAGGTTCAACTAAATTTAAATATAACGATCAGTCCCGTATAGTGCCTTCAGAAAGTATTCACACCCCTTGTTACAGCCAATTCAAAATGGATTAAATCGACACATAATAACAAAGTGAACATGTTTTCGACATGTCAGAACATTTTTGGAAAATGAATTAGAGAAATATCTAATTTACATACAGAACCAGTCACACATTGGGACACACCTACTCATTCAAGGGTTTTTTGTAAAAAAAAAAAATACAATTTCTACATTGTAGAATAATAGCGAAGACATCAAAACTATGAAATAACATGTAAGGTATCATGTTGTAACCAGAAAAGTGTTAAACAAATCCAAATATATTTTATATTTGAGATTCTTCAAAGTAGCCACCTTTTGCCTTGATGACAGTTTTGCATACTCTTGGCGTTCTCTCAACCAGCTTCATGAAGTAGTCACCTGGAATGCATTTCAATTAACAGGTGTGCCTTGTTAAAAGTTCATTTGTGGAATTTCTTTACTTTTTATTGCATTTGAGCCAATCAGTTGTGTTGTGACAAGGTAGGGCTGGTATACAGAAGATAGTTTTATTTGATAAAAACACAAATATACTTTATGGCAAGAACTGCTCAAATAAGCAAAGAGAAACGACAGTCTATCTTTACTTTAAGACATGAAGGTCCATAAATATGAAATATTTCAAGAATTTTTAAAGTTTATTCAAGTGCAGTCGCAAAAACCATCAAGCGCTATGATGAAACTGGCTCTCATGAGGACTGCCACAGGAAAGGAAGACCCAGAGTTACCTCTGCTGCAGAGGATAAATTCATTAGAGTTACCAGCCTTAGAAATTGCAGGCCAAATAAATGCTTCACAGGCACATCTCAACATCAACTGTTCAGAGGAGACTGTGTGAATCAGGCCTTCATGTTCAAATTGCTGCAAAGAAACAACTACTAAAGGACACCAAATAAAAGAAGAGACTTGCTTGGGCCAAGAAACATGAGCAATGGACATTAGACTGGTGGAAATCTGTCCTTTGCTCCGATGAGTCCAAATTGGAGATTTTTGGTTCCAACCGCCGTGTCTTTGTGAGAAGCAGAGTAGGTGAACGGATGCTCTCCACTTGTTTGGTTCCCACCGTGAAGCATGGAGGAGGAGGTGTGATGGTGCTTTGCTAGTGACACTGTCTGTGATGTATTTAGAATTCAAGGCACACTTAACCAGCCTGGCTACCATAGCATTCTGCAGCGATACGCCATCCCATCTGGGTTGTGCTTAGTGGGACTATCATTTGTTTTTCAATAGGACAATGACCCAACACACCTCCAGGCTGTGTAAGGACTATTTGACCAAAAAGGAGAGTGACGGAGTGCTGCATCAGATGACCTGGCCTCCACAATCACCCGACCTCAACCCAATTGGGATGAGTTGGACCACAGAGTGAAGGAAAAGCATCCAACAAGTTCTCAGCATATGTGGGAACTCCTTCAAGACTGTTAGAAAGCATTCCAGGTAAAGCTGGTTGAGAGAATGCCAAGAGTGTGCAAAGCTGTCATTTATGGCAAAGGGTGGCTACTTTGAAGAATCTAAAATATTAAATATATTTTGAATTTGCTTAACACTTTTTTCATTACTACATGATTCCATGTGTGTTATTTCATAGTGTTGATGTGTTCACTATTATTATACAATGTAGAAAATAGCAAAAAAATAAAGAAAAACCCTTGGATGAGTAGGTGTGTCCAAACGTTTCACTGGTACTGTAAGTATTCAGACCCCTGAGGCAATACATTGTAGAAGCACCTTTGGCTTATGGTTTACAGCTGTAAGAGCTTTCCACCCTGTATTGTGCAACATTTTGCCTGTTATTTTATGAACATTCTTCAAGCTCTGTCAAATTGGTTGTTGATTTTTGCTAGACAATAGTTTTCAGGTCTTGCCATAGATATTCTAGTAGATTTAAGTCAAAACTGTAACTCGGCCACTGAGGAACGTTCTTCCCTGTAAGCAACTCCAGGTGTAGATTTTTGCCTTGTGTTTTAGGTTATTGTCCTGCTGAAAGGTGAATTCATCTCCCAGTGTCTGGTGGAAAGCAGACTGAACCAGGTTTTCCTCTAGGATTGTTCCTGTCCTTAGCTCCATTTTTTTTATGCCCGTAAAACTCTCCAGTCCTTAACAATTATAAGCATACCCATAACATGATGCAGCCACCACTATTCTTGAAAATATGGAGAGTGGTACTCAGTAATGTGTTGGATTTGACCCAAACATAAACATTTGTTTTAAGGACAGAAAGGTAATTGCTCTGCCAATATTTTTGACTTGATGCAAACAGGATGCATGTTTTGAAATATTATTTTAATTCTGTACAGGTTTCCTCCTTTTCCCTCTGTCAACTAAGTCAGTATTGTGGAGTAACTACAATGTTGTTGATCCATCTTCAGTTTTCTCCTATCACAGCCACTAAACTCTGACAGTTTTAAAGTCACCATTGGCCTCATTGTTAAATCCCTGAGCGGTTTCCTTCCTCTCTGGGCAACTGAGTTAGAAAGGAACGCCTGTATCTTTGTAGTGACTAGGTGTATTGTCACACCATCCAAAGTGTAATTAATAACTTCACCATGTTCAAAGGGATATTCAATGTCTTTTCACCCATCTACCAGTATCTGCCGTTAGCGAGGCATTGGAAAACCTCCCTGGTCTTTATGGTTGAATCTGTTTTTAAAATTCACAGCACAACTGAGGGACCTCACAGATAATTATATGTGTGGAGTAGAGATATGAGGTAGTCATTCAAAACTCATGATAAACAATATTATTGTACAATACGATTATGTCCATGCAACTTATGCGAATTGTAAAGCACATTTTTACTCCTGAACTTTAGGTTTACCATAACTAAGGAGTTGAATACTTATTAACTCGAGACATTTAATTTATAATTAATTATTAAAATGTATTCCAAATCAAATCATATTTCATTGGTCGCATACACATATTTAGCAGATGTTATTGCGGGTGTAGAAAAATGCTTGCGTTCCACTTTGACTTTATGGGGGTGATGTGTGTAGGCCAGTGACACAAATCTAAATGTAATATATTTTATATTCAGGCTGTTACACAACATAATGTTGAAAAGGTCTAGGAGTGGGGAATAATTTCTTAAGGCACTATGCCAGCTGTGTTTTTGCAGAGACAGCCTGATAATGTGACTCCCAACGTTGTTGAGGACCTTTTAAGGTCATACGCACAGCCTCTCCTGTGACGAGAAAGAGTCAGGAGCGCTGGTCAAATGTCTAAGAGGCTTCAGTGAAATTAGTGCAATGGAGAAAAAAAAAACACTCTCTTCTCCTATGAGGGAGAACATTTCTACAATGTTGAACAGTGTCTTCACCAATGAGGTTTTATGTTGGCAGATACTCATCGGCCCTGTATTTATCTAGCGTCTCAGAGAAGCTGATCTGGGATCAGGTCCACCTTGCCCATGTTATTTTATGATCTAAAACGCAAAAACTGAGGCTACACTTTACTGGAGGCGTGTGACATGACATCAGGAAGCAGTCTATGGACGGGTAATCGTCACACTAGTAGGACCCTATGAACACATTATCGGGAACAGATAACAGAACTCCCAGAGGTTGATGGCCCAGGGGAACAACACATTTATATTATGTTAGACTACTCTGCCAGGCTTGTGTCCACTAGAACCTAACTGAAACAGAGGAAGGACTACCCAAGCATGTCCTATAAGAAACTTGTTTTCATCGTAAAACATTTTGACATGGTTTGCTAGTGTGCACTAATGAATATAAACCAGGCCAACAGACCTTCAATATCTATTCTGTTCTAATTCAATGTAAATAGCTGTAATCTCTAAACATAAAAGGGGAGCACCAAAACACTCAGGCATACTTTATTGTGGTGGGGAGGTAAAGGAATGATTGGGTACGACGTGGGGGGGGTAGCCACTTTGTCACATTCTAGAGCAGCCATATCAGTTTATTAGATTAAGATTCAACTCTTTACTACCAGAATGTAGACAAAGCATTGTGCAGAAAAAAAAACATTTTACATACTGACAACTTACTCATCATTCACTTTTGTTTTTATATCTGAAGCAACATGGCAAACAAAGTTAAATAGTCAAAAAAAAAAAAGGTTTTACACTGCTACATTTCTTTTGAAGTTAACAATCCAGGAAGTTGGCAGCCATGAGTAGTTCCAGGGCGATCTCCGGGGCGATGGGGAACTCTGGGATCTCCGTGGAGCTGTTGGTGTAGCGGACCTTGTAGGTGAAGTACATGCACACCTTGGACAGGACATGGGAGGGGATCTCTCTGAAGTTCACTTCGTTGGTTTCATTCTCTGCAAACTGACCTGGAGAAAAGGGAGAAGTGACCCCATTAGGATGTAAATCCCAACACATTATCCTGAATGTCTGTTTACCACCTGACTCATCCAAATCAGAGTTTGAATCGGTTTCTCATCTAGCTCCTGTTTTTGTTGTTGTTATGTAATGCAGCTTGATGTACATCTCCTGGACAGGACACAAATCTATCGCAAGGGTCTTAACCCCTTAATGCCGAGTGCCAAGCACAGTTTGCCCATTTTAAAAGACTTTGGTATGACTCGGCCAGGGATCAAACTCTCAACCTTCCAATCTCAGAGTAGACACTAACCACTAGGCCACTGAGTTGGTAGACCAGGACCAGGCACAATGTTTGCTAAATAAAACACTGCTTACCTGGCGTTGATGGTCCCTGAAGTCAAAGGGCTTACCTGGTCCACTCAACATGGCTTTGATGGTCCCTGAGGTCAAGGGCTTACCTGGTCCACTCAACATGGCTTTGATGGTCCCTGAAGTCAAGGGCTTACCTGGTCCACTCAACATGGCTTTGATGGTCCCTGAGGTCAAAGGGCTTACCTGACTACTCAACATGGCGTTGATGGTCCCTGAGGTCAAAGGGCTTACCTGACTACTCAACATGGCGTTGATGGTCCCTGAGGTCAAGGGCTTACCTGGTCCGCTCAACATCGCGTTGATGGTCCCTGAGGTCAAATGGCTTACCTGGTCCACTCAACATGGCGTTGATGGTCCCTGAGGTCAAGGGCTTACCTGGTCCACTCAACATGGCGCTGATGGTCCCTGACGTCAAAGGGCTTACCTGACTATTCAACATGGCGTTGATGGTCCCTGAGGTTAAGGGCTTACCTGGTCCACTCAACATGGCGTTGATGGTCCCTGAGGTCAAAGGGCTTACCTGACTACTCAACATGGCGTTGATGGTCCCTGAGGTCAAAGGGCTTACCTGGTCCGCTCAACATCGCGTTGATGGTCCCTGAGGTCAAATGGCTTACCTGGTCCACTCAACATGGCGTTGATGGTCCCTGAGGTCAAGGGCTTACCTGGTCCACTCAACATGGCGCTGATGGTCCCTGACGTCAAAGGGCTTACCTGACTATTCAACATGGCGTTGATGGTCCCTGAGGTTAAGGGCTTACCTGGTCCACCCAACATGGCGTTGATGGTCCCTGAGGTCAAAGGGCTTACCTGACTACTCAACATGGCGTTGATGGTCCCTGAGGTCAAAGGGCTTACCTGACTACTCAACATGGCATTGATGGTCCCTGAGGTCAAAGGGCTTACCTGGTCCACTCAACATGGCTTTGATGGTCCCTGAGGTCAAGGCGTGTTCTCTCTTCACTATGAACTCGTGGCCATCAGAGGAGATCAGCTTCACATACATGGCATCTGGGCCTTCACAGCCACCGTAGGTCTTCTCTTCACCATCTAATGAGGGGCAGAGGCAAAAGTAAGACCGCTGAAACTGGGGTGGCAGGGTAGCCTAGTGGTTAGATTGTTGGACTAGTAACCGAAAGTTTGCCAGATTGAATCACAGAGCTGACAAGGTAAAAATCTGTTGTTCTGCCACTGAACAAGGCAGTTAACCCACTGTTCCTAGGCCGTCATTGAAAATAAAATTGTTCTTAACTGACTTGCCTCGTTGAATAAAATAAAAGGTCAAATAAAACCCTTATTTCAATTTGTTGGTAATTTTTGCATTATGCATTATATTAACCAGACACTCAAGTGGCCGCTGCAACAATGGAAACATTTCTTAAACGGAAGGAAAGATCAAATCCAATTTGATTAGTCGTATATGCAGCAGCAGTAAAGTACAAATAGCGAGTGGTTGGGGGGGGGGTAGAAGTGGTTTAGAAGTCTATTGGACCTAGACTTGGCGCTCCGGTACCGCTTGCCGTGCGGAAGCAGAGAGAACATTCTTTGACTGGGGTGGCTGGAGTCTGACACTTCTTAGGGACATCCTCTGACACCGCCTGGTATAGAGGTCCTGGATGGCAGGAAGCCAGGCCCCAGTGTGGGACCATTCTAGTCAGAGCAGATAGTGTTTTTTCTCAAATTTAACCAGGATGTCAAGAGTCCCACATATCAGTACAACTTTTATTTTAGCAAAAAAGCAATAAGACACCATTGACCACCTTAAAAAAAACGATACTGCTACCTGCTGGAGAATATAGATTTTGGGCCCAGTTATCCCTCTCGCCTTGCTCTCTCTGCTAGTAATTATTTTTTTTCCACGAGGTGCCATTTTTTCATTCATTATCTTGACAACAAACATTGAAACATATCAACTGAACAATTCCACTCACCCATGTTATCTTCAAAATCGAAAAACTCTTGTCCCTGAAACAAAACAGACGACTTTCTGTTAAAAATCACTATGGTCACACTTCAAAATGTCTAATTGCAGGTGGCTGGCTAGATACCGTTAGCTGGCTAATTAATAACAACCATTGTATCATTTTATTTGGTAGCTAAACGCGTTACATATTTTTTAAATATATATTTTACAAGGCATCCCTCAAATAGTTGAAAGCCTGAATCGGAGAAGCCCTACCCGTAAAAACACAGCTGAAGCACCAAGCTATCAGAAGGTAGCTATGCTAGCTAGCTGGCTAACCAGTCGTTACCTTCCAGTTGGACAAACAATCAAGGTACCAAACATACAGCTATATATTCCGATGACAAATACATCTTACAGTATAGAGATTTACGCGATATTAGTGTCATAACAAAAATATAATTATGTTTAATTACCACACAATAGTTGAATGTTTGAGGTGTCGGCTAGCAAGATATTTTGACACAGGAAACGGTTCCGCTAAATAGTGTTGCGCGTCTGTAATTCAATCCGGAGGATACCGCACAATACGTGATACAACTTCCTGCTTACATTGGTTCCGGTCTGACATTTGTTTAAGGTTGACATAAATACATCTAATCTGGTGGTGGAATGTATCAAATATTTTCAAGGTTTAATAGAGGTGCATTTAACAAAGCAAAACATTTATAGGGTTTCCTGACTTTTTTTTTAACCTTCATTTTCAAGATATATGTTGCATGGTTTTGCAATGTAGAATGGGGTGACACCGCAGCTCAGTGGAAAAAAAGCAGTATTACAAAAACGTCATAGAACAACAACAATAGCAGCAACACTGCAAAGGAAGTAGTATGATAATATTTCGTTATAGTAGATGTTTCCATACGGTTAGAGGAATTATCCTTCATTGGGCCATCAATATGATTAAAACAAGTTTGTTTAATTTCAACATCCCCTATTATGTCATAGTTTTATCTAAACTGGTGCAGTGCATAATAGGATTGTTAACCCAACTGTCTCTCCAGGGGGCGCCTTAGACTGCTGCTCCATTCAGAAGGGTTGGTCTCCATCCTAAATGGCACCCTATTCCCTACACAGAGCACTATGCCCTATGGGCCCTGGTCAAAAGTAGTGCACTATAAAGGGAATAGGGTGCCATTTTAGGACGTAAATTTGGTCTGGCTAGGCTAACACGCTAATGTAGCACTGGCACTGCTGTTCAGGTCTGTCAGCCTTAGTCCTGACAGGGGACAGCAACTGCTGGCGGACAGACACACACCCCAACAGCCCCCTGCCCTACCACAGGCCCTATCAATATAGGCCTGAGAGAGAGAGTATGAGAGAGAAGACAGAGAGAGAGAGAGAGAGGGTGGTGGTGGTGAATGTGTTTATGACATCTGTATCTAGGCTTATATCAGTGTTGTTTTGTGTATTTGTACTGATAATATATTTATACTTGTCAGACCAATAGAGCACTTTGAATTGTCAATGTGTGTGTTGGCTGAGAGAGAGAGAAGCAATGAGAGAGAGAGAGAGGGTAGAGAGAGAGAGAGTGAGACAGAGAGGGTAGAAAGAGAGAGAGAGGAAGAGGTAGAGCGAGAGAGAGAGTAGAGACAGAGCGAGAGGGCGAGGTAGAGAGAAAGAGAGAGTGAGAGAGAGAGGGTAGAGAGAGAGAGAGAGTAGAGAGAGAAGGAGAGGCAGAGAGAGAGAGAGAGAGGGGAAGAGAGAGAAAGGGAGAGAGAGAGAGACAGAGAGAGACACACACAGAGAGAGCAGAGAGAGAGAGAGAGAGAGAGAGAGAGAGAGAGAG
>NC_060179.1:4199776-4202276 GCF_021184085.1 Oncorhynchus gorbuscha | reverse complement strand
AAACAATTACACTACACTGACAACAAATCAATCTCTGACAAAGACATGAGGGGAACAGAGGGTTAAATACACAACAGGTAATGAATGGGATTGAAAACAGGTGTGTGGGAAGACAAGACAAAACCAATGGAAAATGAAAAAAGGATCAATGATGGCTAGAAGACCGGTGACGTCGAACTCCGAGCACCGCCCGAACAAGGAGAGGCAACGACTTCGGAAGAAGTCGTGACAGTACCCCCCCCCTGACGCGCGGCTCCAGCTGCGCGTCGACACCGGCCTTGGGGACGACCCGGAGGGCGAGGTGCAGGGCGATCCGGACGGAGACGGTGGAATTCTGATAACATGGAAGGATCTAACACGTCCTCCACCGGAACCCAGCTTCTCTCCTCCGGCCCGTACCCCTCCCAGTCCACGAGGTACTGAAGGCCCCTCGCCCGACGTCTCGAATACAAAATGGATCGAACAGAGTACGCCGGAACCCCCTCGATGTCTAGAGGAGGCGGAGGAACATCACGCACTTCAGCCTCCTGGAGCGGGCCAGCCACCATCGGCCTGAGGAGAGACACATGGAACGAGGGATTAATATGGTAATGAGTGGGTAGTTGTAACCTATAACATACCTCGTTCACTCTCCTCAGGACTTTAAACGGCCCCACAAACCGCGGACCCAGCTTCCGGCAGAGCAGGCGAAGGGGCAGGTTTCGGGTCGAGAGCCAGACCCTGTCCCCTGGTGCGAACACTGGGGCCTCACTGCGGCGACGGTCTGCGCCAATTTTCTGGCGCCTTATGGCACGCTGAAGGTGGACGTGGGCTGCCTTCCAGGTTTCCTCAGCGTGCCGAAACCAATTGTCCACCTCAGGGGCCTCGGTCTGGCTCTGATGCCAAGGAGCCAGAACCGGCTGATACCCTAATACACATTGAAAGGGAGTAAGGTTAGTGGAGGAGTGACGTAGCGAGTTCTGAGCCATCTCTGCCCAGGGCACGAACTTCGCCCACTCCCCCGGCCGATCCTGGCAATAAGACCGCAGAAACCTACCCACATCCTGGTTAACTCTCTCCACCTGCCCATTACTCTCGGGGTGAAAACCTGAGGTAAGACTAACCGAGATCCCCAGACGCTCCATAAACGCCTTCCAGACCCTTGATGTGAACTGGGGACCCCGATCAGACACTATATCCTCAGGCACCCCATAGTGCCGGAAAACGTGAGTAAACAGGGCCTCTGCAGTTTGTAAGGCCGTAGGGAGACCGGGCAAAGGGAGGAGACGACAGGACTTTGAAAACCGATCCACAACGACCAGGATCGTGGTGTAACCCTGTGAAGGTGGAAGATCAGTCAAAAAATCCACCGACAGGTGCGACCATGACCGTTGTGGAACGGGTAGAGGTTGTAGCTTACCTCTGGGCAGGTGTCTAGGAGCCTTGCACTGGGCGCACACCGAACAGGAAGAAACATAAATCCTCACATCCTTAGCTAAAGTGGGTCACCAGTACCTTCCTTCAAGACAGCACATCGTCCGACCTATCCCAGGATGACCAGAGGAGGGTGACGTGTGAGCCCAATATATCAATCGGTCGCGGACAGCAGACGGAACGTACAGATGACCAGCTGGACACTCAGGGGGAGAAGGCTCTGCACGTGACGCCCGCTCAATGTCCGCGTCCAGCTCCCACACTACCGGCGCCACCAGACACGAAGCTGGGAGTATGGGAGTGGGATCCATGGACCGCTCCTCTGTGTCATACAGCCGAGACAATGCGTCTGCCTTAACGTTCTGGGAGCCTGGTCTGTAAGAAAGAGTAAACACAAAACGAGTGAAAAACATGGCCCACCTTGCCTGGCGAGGATTCAATCTCTTCGCCTGCCAGATGTACTCCAGATTGTGGCGGCCAGTCCAGATGGGAAAAGGGTGTTTAGCCCCCTCAAGCCAATGCCTCCACACCTTCAAGGGTTCTACGACAGCTAACAGCTCTCGGTTCCCCACATCATAGTTTCGCTCCGCTGGGCTGAGCTTCTTCGAAAAGAAAGCACAGGGGCGAAGCTTCAGTGGCGTACCCGAACGCTGAGAGAGCACTGCTCCTATCCCAGCTTCGGATGCGTCCACCTCCACTATGAATGGCAAAGAGGGATCCGGATGAGCCAGCACAGGCACCGAGGTAAACAGAGTCTTCAGGTGCTCAAAAGCCCTGTTCGCCTCAGCCGACCACTGCAAGCGCACCGGGCCCCCCTTTAGCAGTGAGGTAATGGGAGCTGCCGATGCTCTAGGAAGGAGATGGATTGTTGGAAAAACAAGTATTTCTCAGCCTTGACATATAGATCATATGCTCCAACAGGCGACCAAGCACCCTGCGCACCAGGGACACATGCTCGGCGCGTGTAGCAGAGTATATCAGAATATCATCGATATACACCACTACACCCTGCCCGTGCAGGTCCCTGAAGATCTCATCTACAAATGATTGGAAAACTGATGGAGCATTCATCAACCCATATGGCATG
>NC_060179.1:4109776-4194776 GCF_021184085.1 Oncorhynchus gorbuscha | reverse complement strand
GCCGGATGGAGAATGGTGAATTCTGGGTGATTAAAACAACCTGATCTCCAGCTAGCTCGTTAGCACGCACACGAGGGCGTGGCTAGTGTGGCTAGGCGACATACGCTTGTGTGACGGATGTGAAACGGCTAGCTTAGTTAGCGGTGTGCGCGCCAAATAGCGTTTCAATCGGTGACGTCACTCGCTCTGAGACCTTGAAGTAGTGGTTCCCCCTTTGCTCTGCAAGGTCCGCGGCTTTTTGTGGAGCGATGGGTAACGATGCTTCGTGGGTGACTGTTGTTGATGTGTGCAGAGGGTCCCTGGTTCGCGCCCGGGTATGGGCGAGGGGACGGTCTAAAGTTATACTGTTACACTTGTATAGTGTAAACTCTCTGTTTGGCCACTACTGGACCATTGCAATGTTCACTGGAAGTCTTTGTACACCAAAATGTCAGTCGGACCCGACCGAGATAACCTTTGACCTACAGCTGCTGCTCCTCTCTATTTTAGGAGGGCCTTATAACAGGGCTCCATTCACACACACACACACACACACACACACACACACACACACACACACACACACACACACACACACACACACACACACACACACACACACACACACACACACACACACACACACACACACACACACACACACACACACACATACATACGCACTCACTCACACACACACGCACACATGCACACACACATGCATACATACATACGCACACACTCACACACACGCACACGCACACACACACACACACACATACACACACACACACACACACACACACACACACACACACACACACACACACACACACACACACACACACACACACACACACACACACACACACACACACACACACACACACACAAACACATACACACACGCGCACGCACACACACATACATACATACATACATACATACATACATACATACGCACACGCACACACACACACAAACACACACACACATAGTTTATGAAATCAACCCAAATCGTGCCAAATGGTGTCTACCCCATGTGTCACAATGGGACATGATTAGCTGTTAGTGTTTCTGCTCAGTCCTTTTCTTGAACTTGATCAATTGGGGCCCTGCAGTTTTCTCTCAGTAGAACGTATCGGCCCAGTAGAACGTATCGGCTCAGTAGGACGTATCGGCCCAGTAGGACTAATCGGCCCAGTAGGACTAATCGGCCCAGTAACCAGTAGAACGTATCGGCTCAGTAGGACGTATCGGCCCAGTAGGACTAATCGGCCCAGTAACCAGTAGAACGTATCGGCCCAGTAGAACGTATCGGCCCAGTAGAACGTATCGGCCCAGTAACCAGTAGAACGTATCGGCCCAGTAGGACGCATCGGCCCAGCAGAACGTATCGGCCCAGTAGGACGCATCGGCCCAGTAGAACGTATCGGCCCAGTAGGACGCATCGGCCCAGCAGAACGTATCGGCCCAGAAAGCAGTAAGTCGTATCGGCCCAGCAGAACGTATCGGCCCAGTAGAACGTATCTGCCCAGTAACCAGTAGAACGTATCGACCCAGTAACCAGTAGAACGTATCGGCCCAGTTACCAGTAGAATGTATCGGCCCAGTAGAACATATCGGCCCAGTAACCAGTAGAACGTATCGGCCCAGTAACCAGTAGAATGTATCGGCCCAGTAACCAGTAGAACGTATCGGCCCAGTAACCAGTAGAACGTATCGGCCCAGTAGAACGTATCGGCCCAGAAACCAGTAGAACGTATCGGCCCAGTAACCAGTAGAACGTATCGGCCCAGTAACCAGTAGAACGTATCGGCCCAGTGGAACGTATCGGCCCAGTAACCAGTAGAACGTATCGGCCCAGTAACCAGTAGAACGTATTGGCCCAGTAGAACGTATCGGCCCAGTAACCAGTAGAACGTATCGGCCCAGTAACCAGTATAACGTATCGGCCCAGTAACCAGTAGAACGTATCGTCCCAGTGGAACGTATCGGCCCAGTAACCAGTAGAACATATCGGCCCAGTGGAACGTATCGGCCCAGTAACCAGTAGAACGTATTGGCCCAGTAGAACGTATCGGCCCAGTAACCAGTAGAACGTATCGGCCCAGTAGAACGTATCGGCCCAGTAACCAGTAGAACGTATCGGCCCAGTAGAACGTATCGGCCCAGTAACCAGTAGAATGTATCGGCCCAGTAGAACGTATCGGCCCAGTAACCAGTAGAACGTATCGGCCCAGTAGAACGTATCGGCCCAGTAACCAGTAGAACGTATCGGCCCAGTAACCAGTAGAACGTATCGGCCCAGTAGAATGTATCGGCCCAGTAGAACGTATCGGCCCAGTAACCCGTAGAACGTATCGGCCCAGTAGAACATATTGGCCCAGTAACCAGTAGAACGTATCGGCCCAGTAACCAGTAGAATGTATCGGCCCAGTAACCAGTAGAACGTATCGGCCCAGTAACCAGTAGAACGTATCGGCCCAGTAGAACGTATCGGCCCAGTAACCAGTAGAACGTATCGACCCAGTAACCAGTAGAACGTATCGGCCCAGTAACCAGTAGAACGTATCGGCCCAGTGGAACGTATCGGCCCAGTAACCAGTAGAACGTATCGGCCCAGTAACCAGTAGAACGTATCGGCCCAGTGGAACGTATTGGCCCAGTAACCAGTAGAACGTATCGGCCCAGTAACCAGTATAACGTATCGGCCCAGTAACCAGTAGAACATATCGGCCCAGTAACCAGTAGAACGTATCGGCCCAGTGGAACGTATCGGCCCAGTAACCAGTAGAACGTATCGGCCCAGTGGAACGTATCGGCCCAGTAACCAGTAGAACGTATCGGCCCAGTAACCAGTAGAACGTATCGGCCCAGTGGAACGTATCGACCCAGTAACCAGTAGAACGTATCGGCCCAGTAACCAGTAGAACGTATCGGCCCAGTAACCAGTAGAACGTATCGGCCCAGTAACCAGTAAAACGTATCGGCCCAGTGGAACGTATCGGCCCAGTAACCAGTAGAACGTATCGGCCCAGTGGAACGTATCGGCCCAGTAACCAGTAGAACGTATCGGCCCAGTAGAACGTATCGGCCCAGTAGGACGTATTGGTATACTTCTATACTGCTCAGCACCACAGCCAAAACACACACATCCACTGATGTAAGGTCAGTTACATTTAGGCATTATGTATACTGTCCAATGCTCTGTCATGCTGTCTGTCATGCTGTCTGTCATGCTGTCTGTCATGCTGTCTGTCCAATGCTCTGTCATGCTGTCTGTCATGCTGTCTGTCCAATGCTCTGTCATGCTGTCTGTCATGCTGTCTGTCCAATGCTCTGTCATGCTGTCTGTCATGCTGTCTGTCCAATGCTCTGTCATGATGTCTGTCATGCTGTCTGT
Organism: Oncorhynchus gorbuscha; assembly: GCF_021184085.1. Lineage (NCBI taxonomy): Eukaryota > Metazoa > Chordata > Actinopteri > Salmoniformes > Salmonidae > Oncorhynchus > Oncorhynchus gorbuscha. The sequence goes on along the minus strand of NC_060179.1, from coordinate 4,191,391 downwards.
CCAATGCTCTGTCATGCTGTCTGTCATGCTGTCTGTCATGCTGTCTGTCATGCTGTCTGTCCAATGCTCTGTCATGCTGTCTGTCATGCTGTCTGTCCGATGCTCTGTCATGCTGTCTGTCATGCTGTCTGTCATGCTGTCTGTCCAATGCTCTGTCATGCTGTCTGTCATGCTGTCTGTCCGATGCTCTGTCATGCTGTCTGTCATGCTGTCTGTCCAATGCTCTGTCATGCTGTCTGTCATGCTGTCTGTCCAATGCTCTGTCATGATGTCTGTCATGCTGTCTGTCCAATGCTCTGTCATGCTGTCTGTCATGCTGTCTGTCATGCTGTCTGTCATGCTGTCTGTCTAAGGGTCTGTCATGCTGTCTGTCTAGTGGTCTGTCATGCTGTCTAATGGTCTGTCTTGCTGTCTGTCCAATGGTCGGTCATGCTGTCTGTCTAATTGTCTGTCATGCTGTCTGTCTAGCGGTCTGTCATGCTGTCTGTCTAGCGGTCTGTCATGCTGTCTGTCTAGAGGTCTGTCATGCTGTCTGTCATGCTGTCTGTCATGCTGTCTGTCCAATGGTCTGTCATGCTGTCTGTCATGCTGTCTGTCTAACGGTTTGTAATGCTGTCTGTATCATGGTCTGTCATGCTGTCTGTCATGCTGTCTGTCTAATGGTCTGTCATGCTGTCTGTCTGGTGGTCTGTCATGCTGTCTGTCATGCTGTCTGTCCAATGGTCTGTCATGCTGTCTGCCCAATGCTCTGTCATGCTGTCTGTCATGCTGTCTGTCTAATTGTCTGTCATGCTGTCTGTCTAACGGTCTGTAATGCTGTCTGTCTAGAGGTCTGTCATGCAGTCTGTCTAGCGGTCTGTCATGCTGTCTGTCTAGCGTTCTGTCATGCTGTCTGTCATGCTGTCTGTCTAATGCTCTGTCATGCTGTCTGTCCAATGGTCTGTCATGCTGTCTGTCATATTGTCTGTCCAATGCTCTGTCATGCTGTCTGTCTAATGCTCTGTCATGCTGTCTGTCTAACGGTCTGTAATGCTGTCTGTCTAACAGTCTGTAATACTGTCTGTATCATGGTCTGTCATGCTGTCTGTCTAATGGTCTGTCATGCTGTCTGTCATATTGTCTGTCCAATGCTCTGTCATGCTGTCTGTCTAATACTCTGTCATGCTGTCTGTCTAATGCTCTTTCATGCTGTCTGTCTAATGCTCTGTCATGCTGTCTGTCTAGCGGTCTGTCATGCTGTCTGTCTAATGCTTAAACATATATATTTTTAAATGCCCTTGAGGTTGAAAGCTGAAGCCAAAATGTGATAGGTGGGATACAGTATGTAACACTGTGTCTGTCAGCCTACAGTCATGTACTACTGACTACATGAAGAACAGCAAAATCACCAACCCAACCAACTGCATGTTGAGTGTTCCTTTTCCAGGTCAGGAAGAGGGGGCGGGGGGATACAATAGGGGGGGGGGGGTTAACACGTCATCACAAGTCCTTAAAGGGACAGTATGCAGTTCAAACAAGAACAATGCTGTCACCTGATCTGGCAAACAGCTGAGGAATGGGGCTGTAGAGATGCAACCATTCTCAAATGCTTGCGGCAGTTGAACTGAGCTCACGAGGCATTTATAAGTTATATTCTTTAAGAATCAATAGGTGTGTATCATTAATTTAAAGGAAGAAAACAAATTGACGTAGCATTGCAGATCGGCCCTTTAACGTGAACAGTACAATGGGTTAACAATTGGGTTAATAAGACTGACTGAGACATGAGGGAGCCTGAACGGAACCATGACTGAGACAAGAGGGAGCCTGAACGGAACCATGACTGAGACATGAGGGAGCCTGAACGGAACCATGACTGAGACATGAGGGAGCCTGAACGGAACCATGACTGAGACATGAGGGAGCCTGAACGGAACCATGACTGAGACATGAGGGAGCCTGAACGGAACCATGACTGAGACATGAGGGAGCCTGAACGGAACCATGACTGAGACATGAGGGAGCCTGAACGGAACCAGGTCAGGGGTGGTGTTGAAGATGAGGAGGATGGACTACGTCTGACATGGCATCTTGTTCCATACTCAGTCCACTACTTTTGACCCCATGTGCCCTTGTTAAAACTAGTGTACTATATAGTGAATAGAGTGCCATAGGGCTCTGGTCTAAAGTAGTGCTCTATAAATAGGGAATAGGTTGCCATAGGGCTCTGGTCTAAAGTAGTGCTCTATAAATAGGGAATAGGGTGCCATAGGGCTCTGGTCTAAAGTAGTGCACTATATAGGGAATAGGGTGCCATAGCGCTCTGGTCTAAAGTAGAGCTCTATATAGGGAATAGAGTGCCATAGCGCTCTGGTCTAAAGTAGAGCTCTATAATAGGGAATAGGGTGCCATAGGGCTCTGGTCTAAAGTAGTGTACTATATAGGGAATAGGGTGCCATTTGGGAAGCAACCAAGGTCTTTAGGCATCTCCACTGTACAATGGGGGAGATGGGGGAGGACCTGTCACATTTGATTTAAGTATGTTGGCCCCATAGCCCGGAGGAGGATCCAGGGCACTGCTACTAGTTTCCCCAGTCTCCTGTGTGTGTGTGTCCCATGAGCCATGGAGTTGAGAATCAGAGACCTAAAGTCTGGGCTGTGTACGAGTCCCTTCATAGTTTCACAGTGTTGTTTTTAGATCATTTGAGTCAGTTTTCTACAGCAGGACATTTATCCTGGAACAACAGGAAATGTTGATTGTAATTAATTGACATTTTTTGTAAGGGTTGATACATCAAATCAAATCAAATCAAATTTTATTTGTCACATACACATGGTTAGCAGATGTTAATGCGAGTGTAGCGACATGCTTGTGCTTCTAGTTCCGACAATGCAGTGATAACCAACAAGTAATCTAACTAACCATTTTACATAAAGAAAAATCTAATCTTGTCACGTCCTGACCTTAGTTCCTTTTTTTTTATGTCTCTGTTTTAGTGTGGTCAGGGTGTGAGTTGGGGTGGGCATTCTATGTTTTTGTATTTCTATGTTTGGCCTGGTCTGGTTCCCAATCAGAGGCAGCTGTTGATCGTTGTCTCTGATGGAGAACCATACTTAGGCAGCCTGTTTCCTCACTATGTTTTGTGGGTAGTTGTTTTCTGTGTCTGTGTCTACCATACAGAACTGTGTCTTGTCGTTCACGCTCTTGGTTGTTTTTGGTTATTTTAGTGCTCTGTTTATTTTATTACACATCATGAACACTTCCAACGCTGCACCTTGATCCTTACCTTCTTCCACCACCGGCGATTTTTAAAACTTTAAATCTTAAATACACTACAATTTTTTTTTCCTGCATTGCAGGTAAGGTTTCCTGGAATAGGTTGATCAAATGAAGAGCCCACACCTGGAAAATGAAAATGAAAAGTGTGGAAGTTTAGGAGCAGCTGTAAATAAAGCTACTGAGCATCTCCTCCTGTTTGTCTCATAAAGCTACTGGACATCTCCTCCTGTTTGTCTCATAAAGCTACTGGACATCTCCTCCTGTTTGTCTCATAAAGCTACTGGACATCTCCTCCTGTTTGTCTCATAAAGCTACTGGACATCTCCTCCTGTTTGTCTCATAAAGCTACTGGACATCTCCTCCTGTTTGTCTCATAAAGCTACTGGACATCTCCTCCTGTTTGTCTCATTGGTGTCAACAGGAAACGCCTTGAAGATATTGCATTCCTCTAATGTTGACTATTAAAGAAGATAAAGAGTGAAAAGATGTGATCAGATAACTATCAGATCAGATAACTTCAGATCAGATCAGATAACTTCAGATCAGATCAGATAACTTCAGATCAGATAACTTCAGATCAGATCAGCTGACTATCAGATCAGATAACTTCAGATCGGATCAGCTGACTATCAGATCAGATAGCTTCAGATCAGATCAGATAACTTCAGATCAGATAACTTCAGATCGGATCAGATAACTTCAGATCAGATAACTTCAGATCGGATCGGATACTATTATGTTTCTTATCAGTCCCTGCGCCTCGCACATTTGAGATGAGATCTCCTGTAGCAAATCAATTTAATCAATGAGTGCTTGGAGCTGCGAACAATGAGGGTGTGTGTGTGTGTGTGTGTGTGTGTGTTAGGGGTGGCTGTGTGTGAGGGGTGTAACGTGGTCTCCCTGTTGACAAATCCTGGTTTTAATCGTGTTTTAATCAGGGGTAATGGCCTGGGATCTATTCCAGAGGAGGAGGGGGGGGGGTGTACAGCCTCTCACTGACCCTCTCCATGCACACACACACACACACACACACACACACACACACACACACACACACACACACACACACACACACACACACACACACACACACACACACACACACACACACACACACGAAAACGCACGTACACACACACACTCACGCACACACACACACAATCGCACACACACAGTCTCACGCACACACTCACATGCACACACACACACACACACACACACACACACACACACACACACACACACACACACACACACACACACACACACACACACACACACACACACACACACACACACACACACACACACACACACACACTTGCGCGCACCCACACAGTCTCACGCACACACACGCACACAGACACTCGCACACACACACACAATCGCACACACACTCACACACACACTCACACACGCACACACACACTCGCACACACACTCACGCACACACTCACATGCACACACCACACACACACACAGACTCGCACTCGCGCGCACACACACACTCACACACACTCAGTCTACCTATCTATCCTGGCCCTATCTTATATCAGTCTACCTATCTATCCTGGCCCTATCTTATATCAGTCTACCTATCTATCCTGGCCCTATCTTATATCAGTCTACCTATCTATCCTGGCCCTATCTTATATCAGTCTACCTATCTATCCTGGCCCTATCTTATATCAGTCTACCTATCTATCCTGGCCCTATCTTATATCAGTCTACCTATCTATCCTAGCCCCATTTAATATCAGTCTACCTATCTATCCTGGCCCTATCTTATATGACACTCTACAGTGCAGCGTTAGCCTCATAGATCCTGGGTAGTGGTAGTAGTGTGTCATTTGTTGACATTTACCGTTCTGGGTCATGGTAGTAGATTTGAGCTTTATGACTTGTGACTTAACTTGGACTTGAGCTGTGTGACTCGAGAGACTCAGGATACTTGTTTAGTTTTCACCATACCAAAAGTTTATCACCCTCTTCTCATCCTCTTACCCCCTCTCCTGTTATAGCACCTTCTGTTAGCCTACCAACCTCCACAGACCTCTCTAATGGACCTCCACAGACCTCTCTAACGGACCTTCACAGACCTCTCTTAACGGACCACCACAGACCTCTCTACCAACCTCCACAGACCTCTCTAATGGACCTCCACAGACCTCTCTAATGGACCTCCACAGACCTCCACAGACCTCTCTAACGGACCTTCACAGACCTCTCTAACTGACCTTCACAGACCTCTCTTAACGGACCTCCACAGACCTCTCTACCAACCTCCACAGACCTCTCTACCAACCTCCACAGACCTCTCTACCAACCTCCACAGACCTCTCTACCAACCTCCACAGACCTCTCTACCAACCTCCACAGATCTCTCTAACGGACCTTCACAGACCTCTCTAACGGACCACCACAGACCACCACAGACCTCTCTACCAACCTCCACAGACCTCTCTACCAACCTCCGCAGACCTCTCTAACGGACCTTCACAGACCTCTCTAACGGACCACCACAGACCTCCACAGACCTCTCTACCAACCTCCACAGACCTCTCTAACGGACCTTCACAGACCTCTCTAACGGACCACCACAGATCACCACAGACCTCTCTACCAACCTCCACAGACCTCTCTACCAACCTCCGCAGACCTCTCTAACGGACCTTCACAGACCTCTCTAACGGACCACCACAGACCACCACAGACCTCTCTACCAACCTCCACAGACCACTCTACCAACCTCCACAGACCTCTCCTACGGACCACCACAGACCTCTCTAACGGACCGGAGATTATTAGAATTCCTTCAGCAGTCTCACATCTCCTCTTCCATGGAGACACGGTCTGTACAACACAAACCACAGCTAAAATCTATCACCAATTCCATCTCAGACCTGATTATGGATTTCAACATGCTCTTCTTGTCCATCGTTGAAACCCAAGAGTTTTTGTCATTTCTTTTGTCAGTGGTTGATAGCAAACACTCCCCCGTGTGTTTATCCTGGTCACCGACAGGCAGACAAAACTCCAAGACCAGATGGCACAATCTGATGGCGTCTCGGTCTCGGTAGAACATATGGTGGTGAAAGGAAGATGAGAGGATTACTTTGGGGTCTCCTCCCCCACTGGGTCTCCGCCCCCTCTGGGTCTCCGCCCCCACTGAGTCTCCTCCCCCACTGGGTCTCCGCCCCCACTGGGTCTCCTCCCCCACTGGGTCTCCTCCCCCACTGGGTCTCCGCCCCTACTGGGTCTCCTCCCCCACTGGGTCTCCGCCCCCACTGGGTCTCCACCCCCACTGGGTCTCCTCCCCACACTGGGTCTCCGCCCCCCACTGGGTCTCCTCCCCCACTGGGTCTCCGCCCCCACTGGGTCTCCTCCCCCACTGGGTCTCCTCCCCCACTGGGTCTCCTCCCCCACTGGGTCTCCAACCCCACTGGGTCTCTGCCCCCACTGGGTCTCCGCCCCCACTGGGTCTCCTCCCCCACTGGGTCTCCTCCCCCACTGGGTCTCCGCCCCCACTGGGTCTCCTCCCCCACTGGGTCTCCTCCCCCACTGGGTCTCCTCCCCCACTGGGTCTCCGCCCCCCCACTGGGTCTCCTCCCCCACTGGGTCTCCGCCCCCACTGGGTCTCCGCCCCCCACTGGGTCTCCTCCCACACTGGGTCTCCGCCCCCCACTGGGTCTCCACCCCCACTGGGTCTCCGCCCCCACTGGGTCTCCTCCCCCACTGGGTCTCCGCCCCCACTGGGTCTCCGCCCCCCACTGGGTCTCCACCCCCACTGGGTCTCCGCCCCCACTGGGTCTCCGCCCCCACTGGGTCTCCTCCCCCCACTGGGTCTCCTCCCCCACTGGGTCTCCGCCCCCACTGGGTCTCCGCCTCCCACTGGGTTGACATGGAGAATGAGGCCATACAGCTGAGTTTCAATCTGTTGTACATGTTTCCGCTTTACAGGGGATCACACACAGGGGGGGCGGAGACCCAGTGGGGGGCGGAGACCCAGTGGGGGGCGGAGACCCAGTGGGGGGCGGAGACCCAGGGGGGGGCGAATACGCCAGCAGTTTGATGGCATCTGTGACGAGTATGGGATCAAACGCAAGATAGATTACATCAGATGTGCAACACTTGCAGACGACCGGGCTTGTTTCCACTATAGATGATACCCTAATCCTGGCTGGATGAAGTGTTTCCACTATAGATGATACCCTAATCCTGGCTGGATGAAGTGTTTCCACTATAGATGATACCCTGATCCTGGCTGGATGAAGCGTTTCTGCTATAGATGATACCTTGATCCTGGCTGGATGAAGCGTTTCTGCTATAGATGATACCCTGATCCTGGCTGGATGAAGCGTTTCCGCTATAGATGATACCCTGATCCTGGCTGGATGAAGCGTTTCCGCTATAGATGATACCCTGATCCTGGCTGGATGAAAAAGCTTGACTCATTAAAAGCTTGAACAAAAAAAGCTGTTTCCCCTGTACCTCCAGTAGCACCATAAGGCTGTTTCCCCTGTAGATCCTGTACCTCTAGTAGCACCATAAGGCTGTTTCCCCTGTAGATCCTGTACCTCTAGTAGCACCATAAGGCTGTTTCCCCTGTACCTCCAGTAGCACCATAAGGCTGTTTCCCCTGTAGATCCTGTACCTCTAGTAGCACCATAAGGCTGTTTCCCCTGTACCTCTAGTAGCACCATAAGGCTGTTCCCCCTGTACCTCTAGTAGCACCATAAGGCTGTTTCCCCTGTATATCCTGTACCTCTAGTAGCACCATAAGGCTGTTTCCCCTGTACCTCTAGTAGCACCATAAGGCTGTTCCCCCTGTACCTCTAGTAGCACCATAAGGCTGTTTCCCCTGTACCTCTAGTAGCACCATAAGGCTGTTTCCCCTGTACCTCTAGTAGCACCATAAGGCTATTTCCCTTGTACCTCTAGTAGCACCATAAGGCTGTTTCCCCTGTACCTCTAGTAGCACCATAAAGCTGTTTCCCCTGTACCTCTAGTAGCACCATAAGGCTGTTTCCCCTGTAGACCCTGTACCTCTAGTAGCACCATAAGGATGTTTCCCCTGTAGACCCTGTACCTCTAGTAGCACCATAAGGCTGTTTCCCCTGTAGATCCTGTACCTCTAGTAGCACCATAAGGCTGTTTCCCCTGTAGATCCTGTACCTCTAGTAGCACCATAAGGCTGTTTCCCCTGTAGATCCTGTACCTCTAGTAGCACCATAACGCTGTTTCCCCTGTACCTCTAGTAGCACCATAAGGCTGTTTCCCCTGTACCTCTAGTAGCACCATAAGGCTGTTTCCCCTGTAGATCCTGTACCTCTAGTAGCACCATAAGGCTGTTTCCCCTGTAGATCCTGTACCTCTAGTAGCACCATAAGGCTGTTTCCCCTGTACCTCTAGCAACACCATAAGGCTGTTTCCCCTGTAGATCCTGTACCTCTAGTAGCACCATAAGGCTGTTTCCCCTGTAGATCCTGTACCTCTAGTAGCACCATAAGGCTGTTTCCCCTGTAGATCCTGTACCTCTAGTAGCACCATAAGGCTGTTTCCCCTGTACCTCTAGTAGCACCATAAGGCTGTTTCCCCTGTAGACCCTGTACCTCTAGTAGCACCATAAGGCTGTTTCCCCTGTAGATCCTGTACCTCTAGTAGCACCATAAGGCTGTTTCCCCTGTACCTCTAGTAGCACCATAAGGCTGTTTCCCCTGTAGATCCTGTACCTCTAGTAGCACCATAAGGCTGTTTCCCCTGTACCTCTAGTAGCACCATAAGGCTGTTCCCCCTGTACCTCTAGTAGCACCATAAGGCTGTTTCCCCTGTATATCCTGTACCTCTAGTAGCACCATAAGGCTGTTTCCCCTGTACCTCTAGTAGCACCATAAGGCTGTTCCCCCTGTACCTCTAGTAGCACCATAAGGCTGTTTCCCCTGTACCTCTAGTAGCACCATAAGGCTGTGTCCCCTGTACCTCTAGTAGCACCATAAGGCTGTTTCCCTTGTACCTCTAGTAGCACCATAAGGCTGTTTCCCCTGTACCTCTAGTAGCACCATAAGGCTGTTTCCCCTGTACCTCTAGTAGCACCATAAGGCTGTTTCCCCTGTAGATCCTGTACCTCTAGTAGCACCATAAGGCTGTTTCCCCTGTAGATCCTGTACCTCTAGTAGCACCATAAGGCTGTTTCCCCTGTACCTCTAGCAGCACCATAAGGCTGTTTCCCCTGTAGATCCTGTACCTCTAGTAGCACCATAAGGCTGTTTCCCCTGTAGATCCTGTACCTCTAGTAGCACCATAAGGCTGTTTTCCCTGTTTCCCCTGTACCTCTAGTAGCACCATAAGGCTGTTTCCCCTGTAGATCCTGTACCTCTAGTAGCACCATAGGATGTTTCCTCTGTACCTCTAGTAGCACCATAAGGCTGTTTCCCCTGTAGATCCTGTACCTCTAGTAGCACCATAAGGATTTATCCCCTGTATATCATGTAGCAACATAAGGATTTATCCCCTGTATATCATGTAACAACATAAGGATATTTCTCCTGTAGATTCTATTCCTCTAGTAACACCATAAGGATATTTCTCCTGTAGATTCTATTCCTCTAGTAACACCATAAGGATATTTCTCCTGTAGATTCTATTCCTCTAGTAGCACCATAAGGATATTTCTCCTGTAGATTCTATTCCTCTAGTAACACCGTAAGGACATGTGGTAACGTTGTATGCCCTCAGACTTCTAAGACTTATGAGATAAAGTCATTTATATCTTTCACTACTGAAGGAGTTAATTGATATATACAGTATATTCCAGTGTTCTTCTAATACGATTTACATTGGACAAACACCCCCGCAGCCTTGAAAGTACGCTAAGTCCCCCGCAGCCTTGAAAGTACGCTAAGTCTCCCGCAGCCTTGAAAGTACGCTAAGTCCCCCGCAGCCTTGAAAGTACGCTATGTCCACTGTTAGACGTCAGGATATCACCTCGCCAGTTTCAGGACACTTTCCGGAAACAAAATGCGAGACGCTTTATAGTGGATTTGCAAATATATAAAAATAAATCAAAAAACATAAACACCTTATTCAGATCTTTTGCTATGAGACTCAAACATTGTAGCTCAGGTTCATCCTGTTGCCATTGATCATCCTTGAGATGTTTCTACAACTTGATTAGTGTAGATAATTTAGTGGTAAATTCTATTGATTGAACACAATTTGGAAAGGCACACACCTGTCAATATAAGGTCCCACAGTTGACAGTGAATGTCAGAGCAATAACCAAGCCATGACGTCGAAGGAATTGTCCGTAGAGCTCCGAGACAGGATTGTGTCGAGGTACAGATCTGGGGAAGGGTACCAAAACATTTCTGCAGCATTGAAGGTCCCCAAGAACACAGTGGCCTCCATCATTCTGCAGCATTGAAGGTTCCCAAGAACACAGTGGCCTCCATCATTCTTAAATGGAATAAGTTTTGAACCACCAAGTCTCGTCCTAGTACTGCTACTGCACGCCCGGCCAAACTGAGCAATTGGGGGAGAAGGCCTTTGGTCAGGGAGGTTAACAAGAACCCGATGGTCACTCTGACAGAGCTCCAGAGTTCGTCTGTGGAGATGGGGGAATCTTCCAGAAGGAAAACCATCTCTGCAGCACTCCATCAACCAGGCCGTTGTGTTAGGGTGGCCAGACGGAAGTCACTCCTCCGTAAAATGTCTATTACAGTTCGCTTGGAGTTGCCAAAAGGCACCTAAAGACTCCCAGACCATGAGAAACAAAACTCTCTGATCTGATGAAACCAATATTGAAATCTTTGGCCTGAATGCCAAGCGTCACATCTGGAGGAAACCTGGCACCATCCCTACGGTGAAGCATGGTGGTGGTAGCATCATGCTGTGGGGATGTTTTTAAGTGGTAGGGACTGGGAGAATAGTCAGGATCGAGGGAAAGATGAATGGAGCAATGTACAGAGAGATCCTTGACGAAAACCTCCTCAAGAGCGCTCAGGACTTTAGACTGGGGCGAAGTTTCACCTCCCAACAGGACAACAACCCTGGGCACTCAGCCAAGACTTAGGGTCATTAGCATCGACGGGGCTGTAGTGGAGTTAGTCGAGAGTTTCAAGTTCCTTGGTGTCTACATCACCAACAAACTGGGGCCAATCTTCCTGCCATCCAGAACAAATATAATAGGCGGTCAGAGGAAAGCCCATTCAATTGTCAGAGACTCCAGTCACCCAGGTCATAGACTGCTGCAAGGCAAACGGTTCCCGGAGCGCCAAGTCTAGGACCAAGAGGCTCCTTAACAGCTTCTACCCCCAAGCCATAAGACTGCTACTGCACGGCAAGCGGTACTGGAGCGCCAAGTCTAGGACCAAGAGGCTCCTTAACAGCTTCTACCCCCAAGCCATAAGACTGCTACTGCACGGCAAGCGGTACTGGAGCGCCAAGTCTAGGACCAAGAGGCTCCTTAACAGCTTCTACCCCCAAGCCATAAGACTGCTACTGCACGGCAAGCGGTACCGGAGCGCCAAGTCTAGGACCAAACGTCTCCTGAACAGTTTCTACCCCCAGCCATTAGACTTCTGAACAATGAATCAATTGGCCAATGTTTATTATCTATGCATAGTCACTTCACCCCTACCTACATGTACAAATCATCTAACCTGTTCCCCTGCACACTGACTCGGAACCGGTACCCCCTGTTTATAGCCTCGTTTTTGTTATTTTATTGTGTTACTTTTTATTATTATTATATATATTTTTTAAAACTTTTGTTTAAACTTTTCTTGAACTGTAATGTTGGTTAAGGGTTTGTAAGTAAGCATTTCATGGTAAAGTCTACACACAAATAACGTTTGATTTGATTTGATTGGAAGACAACGCAGGAGTGGCTTCGGGACAAGACTCTGAATGCCCTTAAGTGGCCCAGCCAGAGCCCGGACTTGAAACCGATCAAACATACCTGAAGAGACCAGAAAATAACTGAGCAGTGATGCTCCCCATCCAACCTGACAGAGCTTGAGAGGATCTGCAGAGAAGAATGGGAGAAACTCGCCAAATACAGGTGTGCCAAGCTTGTAGCGTCAAACCCAGGAATACTCCAGGCTGTATTCGCTGCCAAAAGGTGCTTCAACAAAGTACTGAGTAAAGGGTTTGAATACTTATGTAAATGTGATGTTTCCGTTTTTTAAATAAGAAATTAGCAACAATGTTAAAAACATTATGTTTTTGCTTTGTTATTATTGAGTATTGTGTATAGTAGATTGATGAGGGAAAAAAACTATTTAATTAATCCATGGGGAATAAATCAAGAGGTCTGAATTCTTTCAGAATGCACTGTACAAATCACATTCAGTATCTACACACGGATTAAACCAAGAATTAGATTTCACCTCCTTCCTATACCCACATTTAGACTGTTATACAAGAGCACAAGATTTTACATATCGTTTATGAGTTGGCCCCACATATTAATGAACGGCTGTGCCTGATATCCTGTGTGGTCTCGTGAATTAATGTGATGTATTTAGGTGAGCGGACAGGAGGAGGTTGATTTGTGAGTTGCCCTTAGTCCTTCCCATAGGAGCGGCAGTAAAGCCAAAACATCTGTGTACAACATCCCCGATGAAGTGAAAATAATTGTAAAAAATACATTGAATAATGAATGAAGGTTTATGACACATCTTTTTGGGGGTGTCTTTGTTTGTCTGAACACTTAAACATTGACTTAAGGACTAGAAACCCCCCCCAAAATAAGGGACTTGTGACTTGCGAAATGATGACTTGGTCCCATCTCTGCATCAGACATGTTGTTTAGTGTTCATACTAACACAACAAACCATGCAGTATAATAGCATCAAATCAAATCAAATGTTATTGCAAGTGTAGCGAAGTGCTTGTATTCCTAGCTCCAACAGTGCAGTAATATCTAACTAAATGCTTGTGTTTCTAGCTCCAACAGTGCAGTAGTATCTAACTAAATACTTGTGTTCCAACAGTGCAGCTCCAACAGTGCAGTAGTATCTAACTAAATGCTTGTGTTCCTAGCTCCAACAGTGCAGTAGTATCTAACTAAATGCTTGTGTTCCTAGCTCCAACAGTGCAGTAGTATCTAACTAAATGCTTGTGTTCCTAGCTCCAACAGTGCAGTAGTATCTAACTAAATGCTTGTGTTCCTAGCTCCAACAGTGCAGTAGTATCTAACTAAATGCTTGTGTTCCTGGCTCCAACAGTGCAGTAGTATCTAACTAAATGCTTGTGTTCCTAGCTCCAACAGTGCAGTAATATCTAACTAAATGCTTGTGTTCCCAGCTCCAACAGTGCAGTAGTATCTAACTAAATGCTTGTGTTCCTAACTCCAACAGTGCAGTAGTATCTAACTAAATGCTTGTGTTCCCAGCTCCAACAGTGCAGTAATATCTAACTAAATGCTTGTGTTCCTGGCTCCAACAGTGCAGTAGTATCTAACTAAATGCTTGTGTTCCTAGCTCCAACAGTGCAGTAGTATCTAACTAAATGCTTGTGTTCCTAGCTCCAACAGTGCAGTAGTATCTAACTAAATGCTTGTGTTCCCAGCTCCAACAGTGCAGTAGTATCTAACAATTCACAACAATACACACACATCTAAAAGTAAAAGAATGGATTTAAGAATAATATAAATATTATCATACCAGAGATATGGACGCTTGCCACTCGACATGGACTTGAGTATCTATGACTCGTGACTCAACTTGGACTTTAGTATCTATGACTCGTGACTCAACTTGGACTTTAGTATCTATGACTCGTGACTCAACTTGGACTTTAGTATCTATGACTCGTGACTCAACTTGGACTTTAGTATCTATGACTCGTGACTCAACTTGGACTTTAGTGTCTATGACTAATGACTCAACTTGGACTTGAGTGTCTATGACTAATGACTTAACTAGGATTTAAGTATCTATGACTCATGACTTAACTAGGACTTAAGTATCTATGATCATGACTTAACTAGGACTTAAGTATCTATGACTCATGACTTAACTAGGACTTAAGTATCTATGACTCGTGACTCAACTTGGACTTGAGTGTCTATGACTAATGACTTAACTAGGACTTAAGTATCTATGACTAATGACTTAACTAGGACTTAAGTATCTATGACTAATGACTTAACTAGGACTTAAGTATCTATGACTAATGACTTAACTAGGACTTTAGTATCTATGACTCGTGACCAAAGTTGGACTTTAGTATCTATGACTCGAGACCAAAGTTGGACTTTAGTATCTATGACTCGTGACCAAAGTTGGACTTTAGTATCTATGACTCGAGACCAAAGTTGGACTTTAGTATCTATGACTGGTGACCAAAGTTGGACTTGAGCTGTTTGACCCGTGACTCAACTTGGACTTTAGTATCTATGACTCATGACTCAACTGGGACTTGAACTGTATGACCCGTGACTCAACTTGGACTTAGCTAGAGGTGTCACTACAGTCCCCGGTTCGAATCCAGGCTGCATCACATCCGGCTGTGATTTGGAGTCCCATAGGGCGGCGCACAATTGGCCCAGCTTCATCTGGGTTTGGCCAGGGGTAGGCCCGTCATTGTAAATTAGAATTTGTTCTTAACTGACTTGCCTAGTTAATAAAATAAAGGTCACATATTGTTTATAGAAAAAAAAATCACTTGGAGGTTTTTTGTTGCTCAGAAAAATCATAAATGGGCCGCCAATTGGTGGACCCTGTCTATATCTGGAGCAGTATTGTAAAAGGAGCATGTGTTATGGTAGCTAACTGCGGTCTGGGTTTGATACTGTAAGGGCTGATGAGGCGATGCTAAGCTAATCTAGCTATGCGAGGAATGGAAAGATGATGTAAGTGATGCTAGGCTAGTTATGCTAGGCATGGAAAGATACTGTAAGCGATGCTAATCTAAGCTTACTATGCTAGGCATGGAAATATACTGTAAGCAATAATATGCTAAACTAGCTATGCTAGGCATGGAAATATACTGTAAGCAATAATATGCTAAACTAGCTATGCTAGGCATGGAAATATACTGCATGCGATGATAAGCCAGGCTAGCTATGCTAGGCATGGAAAGTGGATCTCCTTAATACTGATGTCTTAGCAACATCAGTTGAAAAACAGTTGGCACCGATATCCCATCGATGTTTCCAACTATAGCGTGAAGCTTGACTGCCTAAGCACTGTGCATTGTGGGTGTCGGGCTCTGGCTTTGAAGAAGGTTAAAATGACTTGTTAGGATCTCAAATGGCACTCTATTCCCCATAATGCCCTACTTTAGACCAGGGCTCATAGTGCACTACTTTAGACCAGGGCCCATAGTGCACTACTTTAGACCAAGGCCCATAGGGTATAGGATTCCTTTAGACCAGGGCCCATAGGGTATAGGATGCCTTTAGACCAGGGCCCATAGGGTATAGGATGCCTTTAGACCAGGGCCCATAGGGTATAGGATGCCTTTAGACCAGGGCCCATAGGGTATAGGATACCTTTAGACCAGGGCCCATAGGGTATAGGATACCTTTAGACCAGGGCCCATAGGGTATAGGATGCCTTTAGACCAGGGCCCATAGGGTATAGGATGCCTTTAGACCAGTGCCCATAAGGTATAGGATGCCTTTAGACCAGGGCCCATAGGGTATAGGATGCCTTTAGACCAGGGCTCATAGGGTATAGGATGCCTTTAGACCAGGGCCCATAGGGTATAGGATGCCTTTAGACCAGGACCCAGAGGGTATAGGATGCCTTTAGACCAGGGCCCATAGGGTATAGGATGCCTTTAGACCAGGGCCCAGAGGGTATAGGATGCCTTTAGACCAGGGCCCATAGGGTATAGGATGCCTTTAGACCAGGGCCCAGAGGGTATAGGATGCCTTTAGACCAGGGCCCAGAGGGTATAGGATGCCTTTAGACCAGGACCCATAGGGTATAAGATAACTTTAGACCAGGGCCCATAGTGCACTACTTTATCCATTTAACACGGAAGCCACATTCACCTCCATTTAACACGGAAGCCCCGTTCACCTCCATTTAACACGGAAGCCCCGTTCACCTCCATTTAACACGGAAGCCCCGTTCACCTCCATTTAACACGGAAGCCCCGTTCACCTCCATTTAACACGGAAGCCCCGTTCACCTCCATTTAACACAGAAGCCCCGTTCACCTCCATTTAACACGGAAGCCCCGTTCACCTCAATTTAACACAGAAGCCCCATTCCTCTCCATTTAACACAGAAGCCTCGTTCACCTCCATTTAACACAGAAGCGCCGTTCACCTCCATTTAACACAGAAGCCCCGTTCACCTCCATTTAACACAGAAGCCCCGTTCACCTCAATTTAACACAGAAGCCCCGTTCACCTCCATTTACCACAGAAGCCCCGTTCACCTCCATTTAACACAGAAGCCCCCTTCACCTCCATTTAACACGGAAGCCCCGTTCACCTCCATTTAACACGGAAGCCCCGTTCACCTCCATTTAACACGGAAGCCCCGTTCACCACCATTTAACACAGAAGCCCCCTTCACCTCCATTTAACACAGAAGCCAGAGACTCTGATCTCTTCCTCTGTTGTGAAATATAAACGTTGGTTTCCTCTTCCTCAGGTCAGACCGGCACGCCCCACCCTTGTTCTGTCAATGTATCTGCTTCCAACCAGTGGTAGAGGCCAGAAACCCTATACAGTAGAGTATAACACACACACACACACACACACACACACACACACACACACACACACACACACACACACACACACACACACACACACACACACACACACACACACACACACACACACACACACACACACACACACACACACACACACACACACACTGTTGTTACAACAGGGTTAATAAATTAATCTAACAGCTTCTGGCAGAGTGTGAAAACAGGCCAAGGCCCAAACATCACCACACATTAAATATGGAGGGAAATACTAGCCATCCTGGAGGTAGGCTGGTGAGTCTGTCTGGCTGACAAGCTTTTGTCCCTCACATCCCCCTGGTAGGGATCTGTGATGACTGGAGCTGGTAAATATGGAGGGGGTGCAATGTAGTCATGGTCATGCGGAGCAGTGTAGTAGTAAAACCAGCGTCCACCATTTTAGTTAATTGCTGGCACCCACAACTGTAGCTACACCATTTTCAAAAGAGAGTAAGTAGGTTGGGATGATATCTACCTCTGTTGTGGGCCTTCCACCCTCTTTGACGAGGCTACTTGCTGAATCCTTCCACCCTCTTTGACGAGGCTACTTGCTGAATCCTTCCACCCTCTTTGACGAGGCTACTTGCTGAATCCTTCCACCCTCTTTGACGAGGCTCCTTGCTGAATCCTTCCACCCTCTTTTGACGAGGCTACTTGCTGAATCCTTCCACCCTCTTTGACGAGGCTACTTGCTGAATCCTTCCACCCTCTTTGACGAGGCTACTTGCTGAATCCTTCCACCCTCTTTGACGAGGCTACTTGCTGAATCCTTCCACCCTCTTTGACGAGGCTACTTGCTGAATCCTTCCACCCTCTTTGACGAGGCTACTTGCTGAATCCTTCCACCCTCTTTGACGAGGCTACTTGCTGAATCCTTCCACCCTCTTTGACGAGGCTACTTGCTGAATCCTTCGACTCTCGTAAAATGTGAAGTGACCATCTTACATACATTCTGGTTGCCAGGATCACAGTAGTCATTGAAATATAGCAGTTGTCACGACTTCTACCGAAGTCGTTGCCTCTCCTTGTTCAGGCACCGCTCGGCGTTCGACGTCACCGGTCTTCTAGCCATCATTGATTCATTTTTCATTTTCCATTGGTTTTGTCTTGTCTTCCCACACACCTGTTTTCAATCCCATTCATTACCTGTTGTGTATTTAACCCTCTGTTTCCCCTCGTGTCTTTGTCAGAGATTGTTTTATTGTCAGTGTTGTTTTATTTGTTGTGTTGGTGCGCGACGGGTCCTCGTACCCATGTTTGTT
Source organism: Oncorhynchus gorbuscha (assembly GCF_021184085.1). Lineage (NCBI taxonomy): Eukaryota > Metazoa > Chordata > Actinopteri > Salmoniformes > Salmonidae > Oncorhynchus > Oncorhynchus gorbuscha. The sequence continues at coordinate 4,173,151 of NC_060179.1, read as the reverse complement.
CGTGTCTGTACTGTTTAGTGTTATGCAGCTGTGGACATTTATTAAAAGACTCCATTTACACTTTATTACGACTCTCCTGCGCCTGACTTCCCTGCCACCGATACACACGGCGCTGACAGCATAACTGTACGTTGCTTTTGATAAAAGTGTCTGTAGGTTACATTTATTATATTATTATAGCAGCCCCTATAAAGGTAGCATATGCTTATAAGGCTGTGGTTTATATTTGTGACTCACTGGGAGGGTTAGGGGGATCGTCTGTCTGTATGAATGGGATCCAGCATCATGTGCCGTGCTGTCAGAATATTAGCAGAGATATCCTATACTATTGGTACCAAGCCAAGCCCTGCCTGCTCACTTCCTGATTACCGCTAGTGGGTCATGAAGAGCACGAGTCCATTCCACCTCCGCTCACGACTCTACATCAGACTCAGATTACAGTGTAACAAAGAGTAGAAGAGTAGAATACAGGATGCATTAGATAGCAAGCTGACTTTGATTAGCATCCAGAAATAACTATAACTATAACTCTTTTTTAACGGACCAGGGCTCTGATCCAAAGTAGTGCACTATTTAGGGAATAGGGTGAGATTTGGAATGCAATGTGCAGACTGTTCACAGGCATGTCCACATGAAAAATACTATAGTATACTATGGTATAAATACAATAGTATTCACTGTACTGTTTCTACAGACTTTACTGTAGTATATACTACAGTATTCTATAGTATACTACAAAATTATAAAGTAAGTACCACACACAACTAACTAACCTGGAGTCAGTCAGCCCTAGGAACACAACTAACTAACTAACTAACTAACTAACTAACTAACTAACTAACTAACTAACTAACTAACTAACCTGGAGTCAGTCAGCCCTGGGAACACAACTAACTAACTAACTAACTAACTAACTAACTAACTAACTAACTAACTAACTAACTAACTAACTAACCTGGAGTCAGTCAGCCCTGGGAACACAACTAACTAACTAACTAACTAACTAACTAACTAACTAACTAACTAACTAACTAACTAACTAACTAACTAACTAACTAACTAACTAACTAACTAACTAACTAACCTGGAGTCAGTCAGCCCTGGGAACACAACTAACTAACTAACTAACTAACTAACTAACTAACTAACTAACTAACTAACTAACTAACTAACTAACTAACTAACTAACCTGGAGTCAGTCAGCCCTGGGAACACAACTAACTAACTAACTAACTAACTAACTAACTAACTAACTAACTAACTAACTAACTAACTAACCTGGAGTCAGTCAGCCCTGGGAACACAACTAACTAACTAACTAACTAACTAACTAACTAACTAACTAACTAACTAACCTGGAGTCAGTCAGCCCTGAGAACACAACTAACTAACCTGGAGTCAGTCAGCCCTGGGAACACAACTAACTAACTAACTAACTAACTAACTAACTAACTAACTAACCTGGAGTCAGTCAGCCCTGGGAACACAACTAACTAACTAACTAACTAACTAACTAACTAACTAACTAACTAACTAACTAACTAACTAACCTGGAGTCAGTCAGCCCTGGGAACACAACTAACTAACTAACTAACTAACTAACTAACTAACTAACTAACTAACTAACTAACTAACTAACCTGGAGTCAGTCAGCCCTGGGAACACAACTAACTAACTAACTAACTAACTAACTAACTAACTAACTAACTAACTAACTAACTAACTAACTAACTAACTAACTAACTAACTAACCTGGAGTCAGTCAGCCCTAGGAACACAACTAACTAACTAACTAACTAACTAACTAACTAACTAACTAACTAACTAACTAACTAACTAACTAACCTGGAGTCAGTCAGACCTGTATGTCTGCACCAGCCTGCCTGGACGTGCTGAGTTTGCCCCAAATGGCACACTATTCCCTTCATAGCGCATTACTTTGGACCAGCACGCTATGTTACTAGTGCAGGGTAAAGGGAATAGGTGCCACTTGGAACAAAGCCAGGGGTTTTACCCTGTGGGACCATCATAGATAGGACAGGACAGGGGGGAAGAGAAGGGGGGGGCATAGTTCAAGGGGTGGCTAAGTAACACAAAGGTTCAAGCCCCAGCAGTCAAGTCAGGGGTCAGGGGTTGTGTGTTAGAGAGATCGAGGATGTCTAATCCAAGACACATTCTAATGCCTCCTCCAAGACACATTCTAATTCCGATGTCTAATCCAAGACACATTCTAAATGCCAAGACACATTCTAATGCCTCCGATGTCTAATCCAAGACACATTCTAATGCCTCCGATGTCTAATCCAAGACACATTCTAATGCCTCCGATGTCTAATCCAAGACACATTCTAATGCCTCCGATGTCTAATCCAAGACACATTCTAATGCCTCCGATGTCTAATCCAAGACACATTCTAATGCGATGTCTAATCCAAGACACATTCTAATGCCTCCGATGTCTAATCCAAGACACATTCTAATGCCTCCGATGTCTAATCCAAGACACATTCTAATGCCTCCGATGTCTAATCCAAGACACATTCTAATGCCTCCGATGTCTAATCCAAGACACATTCTAATGCCTCCGATGTCTAATGTCTAATCCAAGACATTCTAATGCCATGTCTAATCCAAGACACATTCTAATGCCTCCGATGTCTAATCCAAGACACATTCTAATGCCTCCGATGTCTAATCCAAATGTCTAATCCAAGACACATTCTAATGCCTCCGATGTCTAATCCAAGACACAATCTAATGACACATTCTCCTATGTCTAATCCAAGACACTAATGCCTCCTATGTCTAATCCAAGACACATTACAATGTACAGGAGTAAGGAAGAGACAAAGACACAATCAAATAGAGATGGGACAGTGTACAAGGCATAACTTCTTTATTGTTATACACAGAAATACACATCTCCAAAAGACTGCACAAATCAGTGAGGGTGACGCCATACTTTGAGATATCAAAAACGTCTCACACATTTCCTCATCGTTTGGTAAAAACAGCCAAAACAAGTATCATCTGGTCTTGTCCCCTGCCCGCCCCTCCCCAAAATGATCAGGCTGGCTTCGTAGAGTGGACGTAACATAGTAAACGAAAACCTGGGAAACTCAAATGAGTATGCTATGCTACGTTCGGTATGGTTCCATAAGACAGAAGGTTACTTAAGGCAAAAATGAAAGGAGGGGGGTTGGTTCGGGTGGATGGTTCGGCTTATAACGTCACCATCTAGTTCGATTCTCATCACAGACAACTTTAGCATTTTAGCTCATTTGCAACTACTTAGCATGTTAGCTAACCCTAACCTTATACCTTTAATTTAACTCCTAATCGTAACATTAACCCTAACCTTAACTCCTAACCACTAGCATAGCTAATATTAGCCACCTAGCTAACGTTAGCATTAGCCACTTTGCCAACTAGCTAAAGTTAGCCACAGCAAATTAGAATTCGTAACACGTCATAAGAATTGGAGTTCGTAACATATCATATGAAATGGATGATGTACATTCACAAATGAATACATACCATACCAAACGTAATATATCGTAGTAATTGGAGCGTCCCGGATTTTCATTTACTGTTTTTACGTCTCCCCTCTGAGTCCAGGTTGAAATGATACATAAATTACAGCCAATTACAGATAAAGATTTTAGTACTGTCAAATGTTACTGTATGTGCATTACAATATGTTATAGCCTTTGTCAAAATACAGGTGTGCAAATCGTTAGAAAAATACCAACTCATACCAGTTTCTGGATTATGCTCTGTAAAAATCCTTACAAATACTATATCTTAATCTATATATAAAGGTTTACAACATGCGATGTTGCTTTATTATTATTATTTTTAAATATATATATTTTTTAAACATCCCATTATGTTCTGCCACTTTTAACCCCTCATAGATTAAGGCTCTCATCCTGCTCTGTGAAAACAGAAGACAAAAGAAAGAAAGAAGCCATCGTCAATGAGAAGGGTTGTTATGTTGTCAGCTGTAACAAACTTCAGGACATCGATGTGGTTCCTACAGTTCTGAGAACGAGACAGATTCAACACAATGTAAAGCTGTCAATGAGAAGGGTTGTTATGTTGTCAGCTGTAACAAACTTCAGGACATCGATGTGGTTCCTACAGTTCTGAGAACGAGACAGATTCAACACAATGTAAAGCTGTCTTGAGATTTCTTGTATTTGTTTTTAAATGGTTAGACATTTTTCGTTATTTTTCTTTGCCGTAAATGTGATTCTATTGTGATGGACTGCACATGAACACCGTAGGACCAATCAGAATAAACACTGTAGAACCAATCACAATGAACACTGTAGAACCAATCAGAATGAGCACTGTAGGAAGAATGAACACTGTAGGACCAATCAGCATGAACACTGTAGGACCAATCAGAATCTACAGATCAGTCAATGTCTGAAGAAGCTTGCAGTCTCCCAAAGTACAGAGCTTTATACTGTGTTTCTTCAACAGACCATGCAAACTAGTAGTATCCTATAAACTAAATTGCAAAAAACACAATCTTGCCACTTTTCAAGCCCTTTTTCACAAGGACCAAAAAACCTTCAACAAATACATATCTACACTGAGTGGACAAAACATTAGGAACACCTTCTCTCTCCATGACTCAGGTGAAAGCTACGATCCCTTATTGATGTCACTTGTTAAATCCACTTCAATCAGTGTAGATGAAGGGGAGAAGACAGGTTAAGGAAGGATTTTTTTAGTCTTGAGACAATTGAGACATGAATTGTGTATGTGTGCCATTCGGAGGGTGAATGGGCAAGACAAAATATTTAAGTGCCTTTGAACAGAGTATTTAAGTGCCTTTGAATGGGGTTTGTTAGTAGATGCCAGGCGCTGGGTTTTTCACGCTCAACAGTTTCCTGTGTGTATCAAGAATGGTCCAACCACCCAAAGGACATCCAGCCAACTGGACACAACTGTGGGAAGTATTGGAGTGAACGTGAGCCAGCATCCCTGTGGAACGCTTTGGACACCCTACGAATCGAGGCTGTTCTGAGGGGAAAAAGGGGGCGCAACTCAATATTAGGAAGGTGTTCTTAATGTTTTGTGCACTCAGTATATTTATCAATCATATGATGAACACATAAATAACAATTATTTGAAGTGGATAACAGAAACTGTTAAATATATACGTATTCCATTTGTTTATATATATATATATATATATTTTTTTAAATAAAAACTAAATCATGCTTTACCTGCAACAAAGACTACTACTGGTTAAAATGTAGTGTCACATTTATAGCTCGCCTCCCTTTGATTGTAACAGTCCGATGACTTCCTACACAAAACAATTAAGACACAGACTTCATCTCTTAATGACCATCTATTTCACCCCCCCCCCCCTCATTATCTTCTTCTTCTGAGGTAAGGAAAAAGGTTGAAGTGTTCAATACTCTTTTTTTAAAGGCAATCACTCCTAAACCACATAACCACAGGTATCACATATTATCACCCCCTTCTCCTGAATTCAACCCGAATACATTCAATACCAAGTTCCTTCTGAGATTCAATACAATCAAATTCTAGAATCAATTATTTTCTTTTTTTGAGAATCAATTCAAGGACGCTTCCTTTCCAGTCTCACTGACATGCAAGCAGAGATTAGGCCCTCACAATAACAATAGGTGTTTTTTTTTATTTGACTAAACCAACTGATTTTCCTCCTCTTCACAGCTTAGTGGTTTTAACATCGGAAGCAAGGAAGATAATTAAAGTAACTTGTCAACGAAATCCCATGCACAATTGTGTAATAATAATAATAATAATAATAATAATTGAATCCTTTGATTTAATAAATGACATAATTTATAAGACTTTTCATCTTTCAGTCACATAGAGCAAGCTTCGGCTTGCTACACAGTGTGGCTTCGTTCCTCAAATCCTACTGTCAATCTGCCTGCCCCCATCTAGTCAAATTAAGCTTGTCTTTCCTGTTGTATGATACAATAAAAATAAACACGTTTTAAAACAGTTCAAATGCTCAATAGACTAGACCCTTTGTTGGCAAAATATATATTCTTTCATTAAAAAAATAAATCATATTGCACATTTAATAAAATTTGGACAGAATTTTTTCATTATGATGAAATAAAATCGTTATGATTAGTCCAAAATAAAAAGGGCTCTCCGTATGAATATTCCTTCCTTTCAACTACAAGTCTATAACTGCAGGTAACCAACATAAACAAACAAAAAACAAAAGCTACAGCAACAAAAATGCACAGGGAAGGTGGGAGGAGCTAAAGGAAGCTGTGATGAATGGTTATTTGTTAACAGAGTAAGACTGCCGTGTGACCGCGCTAGCACTGACAGCTAACGTTCGGTGCATCCGCTTTCCTGCAGCAAGGGGTGGTTAGAACCTCAGAACACTGGGACCTCAGAACACTGGGACCTCAGAACACTGGGACCTCAGAACACTGGGACCTCAGAAGACTGGAACCTCAGAACACTGGAACCTCAGAACACTGGAACCTCAGAACACTGGGACCTCAGAACACTGGGACCTCAGAACACTGGGACCTCAGAACACTGGAACCTCAGAACACTGGAACCTCAGAACGCTGGAACCTCAGAACTCTGGAACCTCAGAACTCTGGAACCTCAGAACACTGGGACCTCAGAACACTGGGACCTCAGAACTCTGGAACCTCAGAATACTGGAACCTCAGAACTCAGAATGTGGGAACGTTTGGAACGGGCAGCTCTCAGTCCTCTGGCCTTGCTGTGCCTACATCTCTACATGAAGACGTCACAGGGTAAAATAGTAAGGCAGCTGTTAGCTCCTGTCATCTATAAGTGCATCCCCACATTGGCCCAGTTAAAGTTAGTCAGTCAGTCCCTCTGTGTTCCTGCCAGGACAGGACAGAAGGACAGGACAAGCATTTCGCTACACCAGCAATAACATCTGCTAATATGTGTAAGTGACCAATAAAATGTGATTTGATTTTAATAGAAGGAGTGGCCTTGCAAGAGCAGAGAGCTCACTGCTTGGGACAGCAGACGTGTATTTTAATTACTTCATATTTCCGTGTGTGTGTGTGTGTGTGTGTGTGTGTGTGTGTGTGTGTGTGTGTGTGTGTGTGTGTGTGTGTGTGTGTGTGTGTGTGTGTGTGTGTGTGTGTGTGTGTGTGTGTGTGTGTGTGTGTGTGTGTGTGTGTGTGTGTGTGTGTGTGTGTGTGTGTGTGTGTGTGTGTGTGTGTGTGTGTGTGTGTGTGTGTGTGTGTGTGTGTGTGTGTGTGTGTGTGTGTGTGTGTGTGTGTGTGGTGTGTGTGTGTGTGTGTGTGTGTGTGTGTGTGTGTGTGTGTGTGTGTGTGTGTGTGTGTGTGTGTGTGTTGACGTTTTCCTGTTGTATTGTTTTTCCTATCTCCCTCAGACATATTATTTTGTTCTTTAACAGAACCCAGAGGAGAGTATTATGATCAGGCAGGTCTGTGGACGGCCCTGGACAGCCTGCGGGTCCTTCTCTCCTGCCTCTCATGTTTCTCTCCTGTGTCACAAAGCCGATTTCCATGCTCCTGTGGTCGCTTCCGATACTGACTGACACCATTTTGATTTTTACAAGGCTGGAGACGCTGCACCAGTTGCCACGGCATCACTGAGGGATCAAGCACAGTTCAGGTGTGGTTTAATTGATTAGTTCTGAACTGATTGGGTAAAATAAAAAACATGTTGTGTGGCTGTTTTTATTTTTGCAAGAAGAGGTTTACCTGAGACACAGGACCATCATGTCAGGAAGTGGACAAATATGATGGCTAGGCCGATATTCAACAGCATCACCATAGCAACCAGGATAGAGTTAGGAGCCTGCAAGGCAACACCAAGAAGAGTTAGTATCAAGGTCTCCCATGTCCATGTCGCGTTACTAAGTGTGAATTAAAAAGGTACAACTGATCCTAGATCAGCACTCCTACTTACATTCTCTTCACCCTGCCCGTCAGCCATCTCCATACTGGTCTTCTTGGTCTCTGCCAGGCTCTTTGGTTTCAGCGAATCCTGCTTCCTGAGTTTGCTCTGCTCACCTGTGGGAGTCGGCTTGAGGGTGAAATTCCGGAACGACTTGGGGGGTGGCGGGGCCATCCTTGCCAGGGTCAGTTGACTGGGCTCCTCGTCCTCCTCAGGCTCAGGTTCCGGGGGCAGGGGTCCCCTGGAGGGGGCTTTGACGTAGTAGCTATGGTACTGGGAGTGGAGTTGTCCCATTTCATTAACAGGACCCGTCTGCAGAGCAGCAGCCTGGGGAGGTGGTACGTTGGTGGGGCCGGGCTCCGGGGCCTTGGGGGGTCTGGCTGAAGCCTGGTGTATTACATGGGAAGTGGGAGCAGCAGCTGTGGGCGGCTCGGCAGCGATGGACATCCGCTCCTCTTTACTCAACTTCCTGCTCAGCCGCTCCTCCTTGCTGCTCTTACGGACCGGCTTCTCCTCTTTGCTGACCTTGCGACTGTGTGATGATTCGTCCTTGCTGATCTTGCGGGAGGCGGAGGTGGAGACGCTGTTGCTGTGCGGTCTCTTCTTGCTGTGGGGCGAGGGGGGAGGGGTGGGCCCGGGGGTCTGGGCGATGCTGGGAGGGGTGGGCCCGGGGGTCTGGGCAGGGCTGGTGGGGCTGTCTTTCTCCTTCTCTTCGGGAGGATCCTTGGGGATCTTCACTGGATCCATGAACGCCTGCTTGATATAGTCAGGACCTATAAGGGGAGACAGACAGAGACACAACTCATGTTTACGCAATTAACACACTCTTACATGTATAATGTCCCATGTAATATGTCATGTGTCTTGTGTAATCAACATGTGTACAGTACATTTACGCAGTGAATTCTCTATTTTTAGGGTGGCTGCAGTAACAGGGATTGCTTTTCAAGTAGCACACATTAGCCATTAATCTGTGTATGGGTAGTGAAACACACACACACACACACACACACACACACACACACACACACACACACACACACACACACACACACACACACACACACACACACACACACACACACACACACACACACACACACACACACACACACACACACACACACACACACACCCTTCCCCCATACACAAATATCCCATTAAAGAGAAGCTCTCTACCGGCCAACGATGACATGAGAGATTATAAATCTATCCCAGAGTGCCAGATCATGTGATCTGTGACCCAGATTGGGTGAACAGAACAGAGCACAGCTATCTGTTATCCACTGCTCCTGTCTAGATCCCAGATTAGGATAATATAACAAAACATTGCACAGCTATCTGTTATCCACTGCTCCTGTCTAGATCCCAGGTTAGGATAATAGAACAGAACATTGCACAGCTATCTGCTATCCACTGCTCCTGTCTAGAACCCAGGTTAGGATAATTGAACAGAACATTGCACGGCTATCTGCTATCCACTGCTCCTGTCTAGAACCCAGGTTAGGATAATAGAACAGAACATTGCACGGCTATCTGCTATCCACTGCTCCTGTCTAGATGTCAGAGGCATGAGATGCATTTACAGCAGCAGACCCAACAAAGAGTATATGCTGTAGCTTAATGCTGTAGATAGATACAGTCAGGTTGAAATTTATTGGCACCCTTGATAACGGTGAGTCAAAGAATAATATAAAATAAATAATGCAAATATAATTTTTGGGGAAATTATATTATTTTATACTAATACAAGTCCAAATTATACCTCTGTTTTCAATACATTTCAATACCTCACCTTGTGAGGATAACTGCACTGAGCCTTTTTCAAAAACACATTGGGAGGGATCTGAGACCATTCCTCCAGACAGAATCTTCCCCGATCTTTCAAATCCTTCACCTGCATTTATGGACTGGCCCTCTTCAATTCAAAACCACAGGATTTCAATGGGGTTCAAGTCCGGAGACTGAGAAGACCATTGCAAAATGTACATTTATTTATTTTATTTATGTTAATATTTCATATATTCATATATATATATATATATATATATATAAACAGATAACGAGAGCATGACCCTACGGTGCAACAGACCCTTCCTGTTCTCATATGCTACGGAAACACAAAAAAGGTACACACTTCAGCTTGCTTAATAGAGACTGTGGTGGCTCTGTGTTATGTATAGGACAGATAACAGGTGGCTCTGTGTTATGTATAGGACAGATAACAGGTGGCTCTGTGTTATGTATAGGACAGATAACAGGTGGCTCTGTGTTATGTATAGGACAGATAACAGGTGGCTCTGTGTTATGTATAGGACAGATAACAGGTGGCCCTGTGTTATGTATAGGACAGATAACAGGGAAGGTGCCTCTGTGTTATGTATAGGACAGATAACAGGGAAGGTGCCTCTGTGTTATGTATTGGACAGATAACAGGGAAGGTGGCTCTGTGTTATGTATAGGACAGATAACAGGGAAGGTGGCTCTGTGTTATGTATAGGACAGATAACAGGGAAGGTGCCTCTGTGTTATGTATTGGACAGATAACAGGGAAGGTGGCTCTGTGTTATGTATAGGACAGATAACAGGGAAGGTGGCTCTGTGTTATGTAATGTATTGTATTGTATGTTATGTATTGTATGTATTGTTATGTAAACTAACAATTTGTTCTTAAAACTGACTTGCCTAGTTAAATAAAAGTTTCATAAATAAGAAATATTCAGGAGGGGATACATAGTCAGCTGTACAACTGAACGCATTCAACTGAAATGTGTCTAACACTCTGAATCAAAGAACCTTCATCAACATCCACACCCAGGAGAGAACTCACTATTCAGGGATGGGCCCTGGGGGTATGGGCCCTGGGGGTATGGGCCCTGGGGGTATGGGCCCTGGGGGTATGGGCCCTGGGGGTATGGGCCCTGGGGTATGGGCCCTGGGGGTATGGGCCCTGGGGGTATGGGCCCTGGGGGTATGGGCCCTGGGGGGTAAGGGCCCTGGGGGTATGGGCCCTGAGCCCTATGGGTCTTGGGGGGTATGGGCCCTGAGCCCTATGGGTCCTGGGGGGTATGGGCCCTGAGCCCTATGGGTCCTGGGGGGTATGGGCCCTGGGGGGTATGGGCCCTGAGGCCTTTGGGCACCGGGGGGTATGGGCCCTGAGCCCTATGGGTACTGGTCGCAAGTATAGATGTGACAAATATATATATATATTATTTGGTTTTCTGTTAAAACAATAAGTAACGTTTTGAATTCACAATGCAATGCACTGCCAGAAAGGGTTTGGGCCTTATGGTGCAGCCGCAATGCCAGAAAGGGTTTGGGCCTCACGGTGTAGCTGCACTGCAGAAAGGGTTTGGGCCTCACGGTGCAGCTGCACTGCCAGAAAGGGTTTGGGCCTTATGGTGCAGCCGCAATGCCAGAAAGGGTTTTGGGCCTCACGGTGTAGCTGCACTGCAGAAAGGGTTTGGGACTCACGGTGCAGCTGCACTGCCAGAAAGGGTTTGGGCATCACGGTGCAGCTGCACTGCCAGAAAGGGTTTGGGCCTTATGGTGCAGCCGCAATGCCAGAAAGGGTTTGGGCCTCACGGTGCAGCTGCACTGCCAGAAAGGGTTTGGGCCTCACGGTGCAGCTGCACTGCCAGAAATGGTTTGGGCCTCACGGTGCAGCTGCACTGCAGAAAGGGTTTTGGGAAACGGTTCCGCACCTGTACTTCCATTACTGTACCTCAACGTTAACAACCATGACGCAGTGGTGAAGAGTCGACTCCAAAATAATTGATTCCTCGAATCCTAGCACATCGACTCCCGGGACATCGACTCCCATTTCTGAGTGTCAAGATTCGATTCCACTAGGAATCGACTCCTAGCACATCGACTCCCGGGATATCGACTCCCATTTCTGAGTGTCAAGATTCGATTCCACTAGGAATCGACTCCTAGCACATCGACTCCCGGGATATCGACTCCCATTTCTGAGTGTAAAGATTTGATTCCACTAGGAATCGACTCCTAAGATTCTGTATTTTTTTGGAATGGAGGAGACTGATTGGTTGACATACTTCCGAGAACACAAACACTTGCATCTTTCATAGCGAGCTAGTGAGAGACGGAGCGAGAGGGGAGGAGCACAGTATCAGAGCTGTGCACTAGACAGACAGTATCAGAGCTGTGCACTAAACTTATCTATTGACAATCAAATGCCTCTATCTAAAAATGTTTTGGCTTGCAATGTCTCGCAACTTCAGTAAAGCAGCAGAAAAAAAAGTGAAAAGACTAGGATACTGTAAACACAACAGGCCGAAGACTGAACACACACTCGCCTCATTAGGGCAAAGATAGAGGTTTCACTCTCGACAAGATGTGTATTTTGGACTTAAACTTGCTGCCCGCCTTCCCGCTTTTGGGACCACGACTCCCGCTGACAGGGCGCAGACATGAGCATCTCTCCATTATATACAGATCTCTGGTGAAGAGCTAGAGCAGGCGAGCCAGGGGGGGGGGGTCAGGCAGAAAGAACATCTTGCTAATCTGTATCTCTGATGTCTTGTCTTGCATGCCTCGCAAATTCACCCAAGTAGCCTCTTCCTCTCTGTGTAAAAATACATAAATGACACGACATTCCCCAGGCCTTTAAAGCCGACTGTGTACACACATGAGAAAAGGAAAAAAGGCTGCCTAAGTATGATTCCCAATCAGAGACAACGATAGACAGCTGTCCCTGATTGAGAATCATACCCGGCCAAAAACAAAGAACCAGAAAGCACAGACTTTCCCACCCGAGTAACACCCTGACCAAACAAACATAGAGAATAAAAGGGTCTCTACGGTCAGGGCGTGAGAGTAACAGTAATCCAAATGCAATTTTTACTTATTCACACTATTTCCTGTCCAGTCACATGGTCTATTTCCTGTCCAGTCATATGGTCTATTTCCTGTCCAGTCACATGGTCTATCTCATTAGATGTTCATTCTATTTCCTGTCCAGTCATATGGTCTATCTCATTAGATGTTCTTTCTATTTCCTGTCCAGTCATATGGTCTATCTCATTAGATGTTCATTCTATTTCCTGTCCAGTCACATGGTCTATTTCCTGTCCAGTCATATGGTCTATCTCATTAGATGTTCATTCTATTTCCTGTCCAGTCATATGGTCTATCTCATTAGATGTTCATTCTATTTCCTGTCCAGTCACATGGTCTATTTCCTGTCCAGTCACATGGTCTATCTCATTAGATGTTCTTTATATTTCCTGTCCAGTCACATGGTCTATTTCCTGTCCAGTCACATGGTCTATCTCATTAGATGTTCTTTCTATTTCCTGTCCAGTCACATGGTCTATTTCCTGTCCAGTCACATGGTCTATCTCATTAGATGTTCTTTATATTTCCTGTCCAGTCACATGGTCTATTTCCTGTCCAGTCACATGGTCTATCTCATTAGATGTTCTTTCTATTTCCTGTCCAGTCACATGGTCTATCTCATTAGATGTTCATTCTATTTCCTGTCCAGTCACATGGTCTATTTCCTGTCCAGTCACATGGTCTATCTCATTAGATGTTCTTTATATTTCCTGTCCAGTCACATGGTCTATTTCCTGTCCAGTCACATGGTCTATCTCATTAGATGTTCTTTCTATTTCCTGTCCAGTCATATGGTCTATCTCATTAGATGTTCATTCTATTTCCTGTCCAGTCACATGGTCTATTTCCTGTCCAGTCATATGGTCTATCTCATTAGATGTTCTTTATATTTCCTGTCCAGTCACATGGTCTATTTCCTGTCCAGTCACATGGTCTATCTCATTAGATGTTCTTTCTATTTCCTGTCCAGTCATATGGTCTATCTCATTAGATGTTCATTCTATTTCCTATCCAGTCATATGGTCTATCTCATTAGATGTTCTTTCTATTTCCTGTCCAGTCATATGGTCTATCTCACTAGCCCTTTCAAGCTTAACATCCTTATCATTTATCGCCCTCCAGGTTCCCTCGGAGAGTTCATCAATGAGCTTGATGCCTTGATAAGCTCCTTTCCTGAGGACGGCTCACCTCTCACAGTTCTGGGCGACTTTAACCTCCCCACGTCTACCTTTGACTCTTTCCTCTCTGCCTCCTTCTTTCCACTCCTCTCCTCTTTTGACCTCACCCTCTCACCTTCCCCCCCTACTCACAAGGCAGGCAATACACTCGACCTCATCTTTACTAGATGCTGTTCTTCCACTAACCTCATTGCAACTCCCCTCCAAGTCTCCGACCACTGCCTTGTATCCTTTTCCCTCTCGCTCTCATCCAACACCTCCACACTGCCCCTACTCGGATGGTATCGCGCCGTCCCAACCTTCGCTCTCTCTCCCCCGCTACTCTCTCCTCTTCCATCCTATCATCTCTTCCCTCCGCTCAAACCTTCTCCCACCTATCTCCTGATTCTGCCTCCTCAACCCTCCTCTCCTCCCTCTCTGCATCCCTTGACTCTCTATGTCCCCTATCCTCCAGGCCGGCTCGGTCCTCCCCTCCCGCTCCGTGGCTCGATGACTCATTGCGAGCTCACAGAACAGGGCTCCGGGCAGCCGAGCGGAAATGGAGGAAAACTCGCCTCCCTGCGGACCTGGCATCCTTTCACTCCCTCCTCTCTACATTTTCCTCCTCTGTCTCTGCTGCTAAAGCCACTTTCTACCACGCTAAATTCCAAGCATCTGCCTCTAACCCTAGGAAGCTCTTTGCCACCTTCTCCTCCCTCCTGAATCCTCCGCCCCCTCCCCCCTCCTCCCTCTCTGCAGATGACTTCGTCAACCATTTTGAAAAGAAGGTCGACGACATCCGATCCTCGTTTGCTAAGTCAAACGACACCGCTGGTTCTGCTCACACTGCCCTACCCTGTGCTCTGACCTCTTTCTCCCCTCTCTCCAGATGAAATCTCGCGTCTTGTGACGGCCGGCCGCCCAACAACCTGCCCGCTTGACCCTATCCCCTCCTCTCTTCTCCAGACCATTTCCGGAGACCTTCTCCCTTACCTCACCTCGCTCATCAACTCATCCCTGACCGCTGGCTACGTCCCTTCCGTCTTCAAGAGAGCGAGAGTTGCACCCCTTCTGAAAAAACCTACACTCGATCCCTCCGATGTCAACAATTACAGACCAGTATCCCTTCTTTCTTTTCTCTCCAAAACTCTTGAACGTGCCGTCCTTGGCCAGCTCTCCCGCTATCTCTCTCTGAATGACCTTCTTGATCCAAATCAGTCAGGTTTCAAGACTAGTCATTCAACTGAGACTGCTCTCCTCTGTATCACGGAGGCGCTCCGCACTGCTAAAGATAACTCTCTCTCCTCTGCTCTCATCCTTCTAGATCTATCGGCTGCCTTCGATACTGTGAACCATCAGATCCTCCTCTCCACCCTCTCCGAGTTGGGCATCTCCGGCGCGGCCCACGCTTGGATTGCGTCCTACCTGACAGGTCGCTCCTACCAGGTGGCGTGGCGAGAATCAGGGCTCTGTTCTTGGCCCTCTCCTATTCTCGCTATACACCAAGTCACTTGGCTCTGTCATAACCTCACATGGTCTCTCTTATCATTGCTATGCAGACGACACACAATTAATCTTCTCCTTTCCCCCTTCTGATGACCAGGTGGCGAATCGCATCTCTGCATGTCTGGCAGACATATCAGTGTGGATGACGGATCACCACCTCAAGCTGAACCTCGGCAAGACGGAGCTGCTCTTCCTCCCGGGGAAGGACTGCCCGTTCCATGATCTCGCCATCACGGTTGACAACTCCATTGTGTCCTCCTCCCAGAGCGCCAAGAACCTTGGCGTGATCCTGGACAACACCCTGTCGTTCTCAACCAACATCAAGGCGGTGGCCCGTTCCTGTAGGTTCATGCTCTACAACATCCGCAGAGTACGACCCTGCCTCACACAGGAAGCGGCGCAGGTCCTAATCCAGGCACTTGTCATCTCCCGTCTGGATTACTGCAACTCGCTGTTGGCTGGGCTCCCTGCCTGTGCCATTAAACCCTTCAACTCATCCAGAACGCCGCAGCCCGTCTGGTGTTCAACCTTCCCAAGTTCTCTCACGTCACCCCGCTCCTCCGTTCTCTCCACTGGCTTCCAGTTGAAGCTCGCATCCGCTACAAGACCATGGTGCTTGCCTACGGAGCTGTGAGGGGAACGGCACCTCAGTACCTCCAGGCTCTGATCAGGCCCTACACCCAAACAAGGGCACTGCGTTCATCCACCTCTGGCCTGCTCGCCTCCCTACCACTGAGGAAGTACAGCTCCCGCTCAGCCCAGTCAAAACTGTTCGCTGCCCTGGCCCCCCAATGGTGGAACAAACTCCCTCACGACGCCAGGACAGCGGAGTCAATCACCACCTTCCGGAGACACCTGAAACCCCACCTCTTTAAGGAATACCTAGGATAGGATAAGTAATCCCTCTCACCCCCCCTAAGTTTTAGATGCACTATTGTTAAGTGACTGTCCCACTGGATGTCATAAGGTGAATGCACCAATTTGTAAGTCGCTCTGGATAAGAGCGTCTGCTAAATGACTTAAATGTAAAATGTAATGTTCATTCTATTTCCTGTCCAGTCATATGGTCTATCTCATTAGATGTTCATTCTATTTCCTATCCAGTCATATGGTCTATCTCATTAGATGTTCTTTCTATTTCCTGTCCAGTCATATGGTCTATCTCATTAGATGTTCTTTATATTTCCTGTCCAGGCACATTAGATGTTCTTTCTATTTCCTGTCCAGTCATATGGTCTATCACATTAGATGTTCTTTCTATTTCCTGTCCAGTCATATGGTCTATCTCATTAGATGTTCATTCTATTTCCTGTCCAGTCACATGGTCTATTTCCTGTCCAGTCACATGGTCTATCTCATTAGATGTTCTTTATATTTCCTGTCCAGTCACATGGTCTATTTCCTGTCCAGTCACATGGTCTATCTCATTAGATGTTCTTTATATTTCCTGTCCAGTCACATGGTCTATTTCCTGTCCAGTCACATGGTCTATCTCATTAGATGTTCTTTATATTTCCTGTCCAGTCACATGGTCTATCTCATTAGATGTTTTTTTTTTCTTTTCTTGAAGGTGGATTTACTTTTAGCCTGAGACATATGGATTGGTAAAGAGTACCATTCAGCTATTGCTATGGCTCTATATCAAACTGTGAATGGTGTGTATAGACAGTATGTGAATAGAACATATGTGTATAACAGTTGTTTATGTAGGATGAGCCATGACTACAATACAGTATATACATATGAAGTGGGTAAAACAGTATGTAAATACTATTAAAGTGACCAGTGTCACTTTAATAGACTGGTATAGACCAGTGTCACTTTAATAGACTGGTATAGACCAGGGTCACTTTAATAGACTGGTATAGACCAGTGTCACTTTAATAGACTGGTATAGACCAGTGTCACTCAAAATCATTTTAAGCATATTGTAACACTTTAAAAACAACACCTTTAACATAGGGCCTTTTCTTACCTCATATCCCAGCGTTTATGCCTGGGAAGAAAACCCCTTGAATTTGCTCAACTTGCCTTTGGCTCAATCATTGGCTCAATTTACCCCATGGCAAAAATTTTGACTACATTAAACCACACAGATACGAAGGATGTTCTTTCATTCTAGGTTTTAAGAACATCATATTGAAGATTATAGATGATTCTGGAGACATGGTTTGCACGGCAGCACTACAGTAGCAAGCAATTGTAGCAGTAGCTAGCTTGTAGCAGTAGCTAGCTTGTAGCAGTGGCTAGCTTGTAGCAGTGGCTAGCTTGTAGCAGTAGCTACCTTGTAGCAGTAGCTAGCTTGTAGCAGTGGCTAGCTTGTAGCAGTAGCTACCTAGTAGCAGTGGCTAGCTTGTAGCAGTGGCTAGCTTGTAGCAGTAGCTACCTAGTAGCAGTAGCTACCTAGTAGCAGTAGCTAGCTTTAGCAGTAGCTAGCTAACTGCACAGTGAAGTAATTAACTTATTTTTTTTACCAGTACTAACGTTACTGCACCACCTTTCATTACCAAACGTGAAGCTGTCTCCCAAACTGTACGGTGTCTATACAGTAATAAATAGTTAAATAAAGAAATGAGCCTAGCAGTTAAACGGAATGTGCTTTGAAATTTGATTTGATGTGCTTGCTGGCCAATATGATACAAAATGCTGCAAAATAACATCAGAAATGTACATAGTACAGTTCAGGTAAAGTTGTAAAGAGAAAACATTATTATATGTCATTTAATTAGTTAGCTTGCTTTCAAAGTAGAGAGATTGTTAAATCAGTGTGTAACGTCTGTAGCTAGTGAAATTAATTCCTTCCTCACTTTTGAAACTTCTGTGTTTAGCAGAGTAATTTTCTGTCCTATCCAAGAGGAACCAAATGTGAGTAGCACTATTGTAGTTCCCCATTATTTTTAAAAATTTCTCTTCGTTTACCCAGATTAACACCCGGTTGATATGACTAGCCACAGAAGTGGAACCGTGGTCAGACAGATGTCTTCCTCTCCGTGGAGAGTGGCGTTTTGAATGTCATTGTATGTCTTGTCAAGTTAATAGAAATTATACTATACATAGATCCATGCCAGACAGACAAGGTGTCTATTCACTAACTATTCACCAACTCCGCCTCTTGTGTCAACGTGTGTCAGGAGTCAGATGACAACAATTCAGCCTCACTGAGGTTTGTCCAGAGAAAAATGCACATTAATTGAACTATCCTAGTGTAAAGGTAGGCCTGTCTATACCAGTGTAAAACAATATATAACTCACACATGATTCTCTCCACCCCTCTCTCTCTCTCCCTCTTTCCCTCTCTCCCCAGTCTCTCTCTCTCTCTCTCTCTCTCTCTCTCTCTCTCTCTATCTAACTCTCTCTCTCTCTCTCAAACATGCAAATCGACCCCAGTTTCATCCATTAATGATAGGTCAACACCATCTAGCTGAAGTAGAGTAAAGGATATCAGGACTTCAAGTGTGGACAATCATGTGTGGTTTGACCCAATCATTGATGTACACAGGGAGAGTTAGAACTGTCTTGACTGTATACAGAGAGGGAGAGAGAGAGAGAGAGAGAGAGAGAGAGAGAGAGAGAGAGAGAGAGAGAGAGAGAGAGAGAGAGAGAGAGAGAGAGAGAGAGAGAGAGAGAGAGAGAGAGAGACAGAGAGACAGAGAGACAGAGAGACAGAGAGAGACAGAGAGAGAGAGAAAGAGAGAGAGAGAGAGAGACAGAGAGAGAGAGAGAGAGAGAGAGAGAGACAGAGAGAGAGATAGAGAGAGAGAGAGAGAGAGAGAGAGAGAGACAGAGAGACAGAGAGAGAGAGAGAGAGACAGAGAGAGAGAGAGAGAGACAGAGAGACAGAGAGAGAGAGAAAGACAGAGAGACAGAGAGAGAGACACAGAGAGAGAGAGAGAGAGAGAGAGAGAGAGAGAGAGAGAGAGAGAGAGAGAGAGAGAGAGAGAGAGAGACAGAGAGAGACAGAGAGAGAGAGAGAGAGAGAGACAGAGAGACAGAGAGAGACAGAGAGAGAGAGAGAGACAGAGAGACAGAGAGAGAGAGAGACAGAGAGAGAGAGAGAGAGAGAGAGAGAGAGAGAGAGAGAGAGAGAGAAATATATATATCCCTGCGAGATCCTCAGTTCTCTGGGTTAAACTGAGAACAGCAAAATGACCATTCACCAACCTACCTCTGTGTTTCAGGTGTCTTACAGGATTGAGGACTCCTGGGGTGTGTGATGCAGACCGTGGACAGGCTGAGCCAGTAGCAATTGTATAATACTGACATAAAGTGAGGATGTGGATTAAATTGTAAAAAAACAAAAACAAATGGGTCCGGGTTAAATTCTGTTTATCATTCAATGCCTTTTTCTGATGTTTACACAACCATGTGCAATTACAAGCTCAGCAAACAATGGAATATAAAATAAAGGATTACAATGTACAGAAAGCCTACACGTTCATTAGAGCCTACTCCTGTGCTTAGGGTTCTATCACACATGGATTACTGAGAGTTCCCGTTGTTACACTCTTTTTGAGGGGCTATGGGGAGGCACTGACATTAGGAGGGTCCTCATAAGAACACCACTGACATTAGAACCATGTCTGTGTTCTAAACCACTGACATTAGAACCATGTCTGTGTTCTAAACCACTGACATTAGAACCATGTCTGTGTTCTAACACCACTGACATTAGAACCATGTCTGTGTTCTAAACCACTGACATTAGAACCATGTCTGTGTTCTAAACCACTGACATTAGAACCATATCTGTGTTCTAACACCACTGACATTAGAACCATGTCTGTGTTCTAAACCACTGACATTAGAACCATGTCTGTTCTAAACCACTGACATTAGAACCATGTCTGTTCTAAACCACTGACATTAGAACCATATCTGTGTCTAACACTACTGACATTAGAACCATGTCTGTGTCTAACACTACTGAAATTAGAACCATGTCTGTGTCTAACACTACTGACATTAGAACCATGTCTGTGTTCTAAACCACTGACATTAGAACCATGTCTGTTCTAACACCGCAGACATTAGAACCATATCTGTGTTCTAACACCACTGAAATTAGAACCATGTCTGTGTTCTAAACCACTGACATTAGAACCATGTCTGTGTTCTAACACCACTGAAATTAGAACCATGTCTGTTCTAACACCACAGACATTAGAACCATGTCTGTGTTCTAACACCACAGACATTAGAACCATGTCTGTGTTCTATCACCACAGACATTAGAACCATGTCTGTGTTCTAAACCACTGACATTAGAACCATGTCTGTGTTCTAACACTACTGACATTAGAACCATGTCTGTGTTCTAACACCACTGACATTAGAACCATGTCTGTGTTCTAACACCACTGAAATTAGAACCATGTCTGTGTTCTAAACCACTGACATTAGAACCATGTCTGTTCTAACACCACAGACATTAGAACCATGTCTGTGTTCTAACACCACTGAAATTAGAACCATGTCTGTTCTAAACCACTGACATTAGAACCATATCTGTGTCTAACACTACTGACATTAGAACCATGTCTGTGTCTAACACTACTGAAATTAGAACCATGTCTGTGTCTAACACTACTGACATTAGAACCATGTCTGTGTTCTAAACCACTGACATTAGAACCATGTCTGTTCTAACACCGCAGACATTAGAACCATATCTGTGTTCTAACACCACTGAAATTAGAACCATGTCTGTGTTCTAAACCACTGACATTAGAACCATGTCTGTGTTCTAACACCACTGAAATTAGAACCATGTCTGTTCTAACACCACAGACATTAGAACCATGTCTGTGTTCTAACACCACAGACATTAGAACCATGTCTGTGTTCTATCACCACAGACATTAGAACCATGTCTGTGTTCTAAACCACTGACATTAGAACCATGTCTGTGTTCTAACACTACTGACATTAGAACCATGTCTGTGTTCTAACACCACTGACATTAGAACCATGTCTGTGTTCTAACACCACTGAAATTAGAACCATGTCTGTGTTCTAACACCACTGACATTAGAACCATGTCTGTGTTCTAACACCACAGACATTAGAACCATGTCTGTGTTCTAAACCACTGACATTAGAACCATGTCTGTGTTCTAACACTACTGACATTAGAACCATGTCTGTGTTCTAACACCACTGAAATTAGAACCATGTCTGTGTTCTAAACCACTGAAATTAGAACCATGTCTGTGTTCTAAACCACTGACATTAGAACCATGTCTGTGTTCTAAACCACTGACATTAGAACCATGTCTGTGTTCTAACACTACTGACATTAGAACCATGTCTGTGTTCTAAACCACTGACATTAGAACCATGTCTGTGTTCTAAACCACTGACATTAGAACCATGTCTGTGTTCTAAACCACTGACATTAGAACCATGTCTGTGTTCTAAACCACTGACATTAGAACCATGTCTGTGTTCTAAACCACTGACATTAGAACCATGTCTGTGTTCTAACACTACTGACATTAGAACCATGTCTGTGTTCTAAACCACTGACATTAGAACCATGTCTGTGTTCTAAACCACTGACATTAGAACCATGTCTGTGTTCTAAACCACTGACATTAGAACCATGTCTGTGTTCTAAACCACTGACATTAGAACCATGTCTGTGTTCTAAACCACTGACATTAGAACCATGTCTGTGTTCTAACACTACTGACATTAGAACCATGTCTGTGTTCTAAACCACTGACATTAGAACCATGTCTGTGTTCTAAACCACTGACATTAGAACCATGTCTGTGTTCTAAACCACTGAAATTAGAACCATGTCTGTGTTCTAAACCACTGACATTAGAACCATGTCTGTGTTCTAAACCACTGACATTAGAACCATGTCTGTGTTCTAACACTACTGACATTAGAACCATGTCTGTGTTCTAAACCACTGACATTAGAACCATGTCTGTGTTCTAAACCACTGACATTAGAACCATGTCTGTGTTCTAAACCACTGACATTAGAACCATGTCTGTGTTCTAAACCACTGACATTAGAACCATGTCTGTGTTCTAAACCACTGACATTAGAACCATGTCTGTGTTCTAACACTACTGACATTAGAACCATGTCTGTGTTCTAACACCACTGACATTAGAACCATGTCTGTGTTCTAAACCACTGACATTAGAACCATGTCTGTGTTCTAAACCACTGACATTAGAACCATGTCTGTGTTCTAAACCACTGACATTAGAACCATGTCTGTGTTCTATCACCACTGACATTAGAACCATGTCTGTGTTCTAACAGGCCACCACTCTCTCCTCTCCTGGCTCTAATCCATATTATAGTACATACCCATTCTGCTACAGGAATACTGGTGTTGTTGTGGGTAGAATACAAAGCAAAATTTGTACGAGAAGTTGTACATCGTAAAGGGTTTATTGATGGACAATGTATTTGGTACAGAATGTGAATTATGACCAAGTGACAGCCCCCCCCCAGCTAGCTATCGACTGTGCAGCAAAAGCATGCTGGCGCGGCAGAGTATATATACTAATAAAGAATTACAACAAACATGATGGGTTAGTGCTATGCGGGATCCTTGGGACATCGCTACCCTAAACCCTAACCTTGACCCCTAACCTTGACCCCTAACCTTTACCATAACCCCTTTTTCATTTTTGTATTATTATTTTGTATTATTTACCCCCCTCTTCGGAGGACATATCTTGTTTGTTTTTCCCAGCTTTTCTGCTCCATGTACACTACCGGTCAACAGTTTGGGATCACTTACAAATGTCATTGTTTTTGAAAGAAAATCACATTTTTTTTGTCCATTAAAATGACATCAAATTGATCAGAAATACAAGTGTAGACATTGTTAATGTTGTAAATTACTATTGCTTGTCTGTTGTTCGTCAAGCCTACCAGCATTCCCCCCCCTTGCTCCTGTCTGTTTCTAGTTCCTGTTTTCTAGTTTTCCCGGTTTTGACCACTCTGTCTGCCCAGACCCTGAGCCTGCCTGCTGTTCTGTAAGTTATAGACTCTGATCTGAATACTGACCTCTGCCTGCCCAGACCCTGAGACTGCCTGCTGTTCTGTAAGTTATAGACTCTGATCTGATTACTGACCTCTGCCTGTCCAGACCCTGAGACTGCCTGCTGTTCTGTAAGTTATAGACTCTGATCTGGAATACTGACCTCTGCCTGTCCTTGACCCGTCGTTTTGCCTGCCCCTTGTTCTAGTAATACACTTTTGTTACTTAGACACTGTCTGCGTCTGGGTCTTCCCTGAAAAGTTATAGTCTTAGACACTACCCATAAAGGGATACATACGTTCAACTCACGATCGACTCTGACACAGCCATGAATACATGCACTACTGACAACGACAGCCAAGAATACATGCACTACTGACAACAACAGCCAAGAATACATGCACTACTGACAACGACAGCCAGGAATACATGCACTACTGACAACAACAGCCAAGAATACATGCACTACTGACAACGACAGCCAGGAATACATGCACTACTGACAACGACAGCCATGAATACATGCACTACTGACAACAACAGCCAAGAATACATGCACTACTGACAACGACAGCCAAGAATACATGCACTACTGACAACGACAGCCAAGAATACATGCACTACTGACAACGACAGCCAGGAATACATGCACTACTGACAACGACAGCCAAGAATACATGCACTACTGACAACGACAGCCAAGAATACATGCATTACTGACAACAACAGCCAAGAATACATGCACTACTGACAACGACAGCCAAGAATACATGCACTACTGACAATCCAAAGAGAATAAACCTATAAAACCAACCCTCTCTCCACCCATACACACGTTCACTTCTTATTCCAGGGTCGTGGCTCTATCACCTCGGCTGTTTTACGCCTTGGCCTATATCATTAATATCAAGAATATAAAAAGGTAGCATAAATAGCTTATTTAGAAATATATAACATACTTCGCTCTTAGAATAAGTGCTTCCATCAGCCAGTTATTGTGTTGGTTTTTAATCAGTTTATCCCAGTGTTGAAACCAGCCCCAGTCACACACCAATAGAGACAAAAAGCACCAATCAGTTTATCCCAGTGTTGAAACCAGCCCCAGTCACACACTAATAGAGACAAAAAGCACCAATCAGTTTATCCCAGTGTTAAAACCAGCCCCAGTCACACACTAATAGAGACAAAAAGCACCAATCAGTTTATCCCAGTGTTAAAACCAGCCCCAGTCACACACTAATAGAGACAAAAAGCACCAATCAGTTTATCCCAGTGTTGAAACCAGCCCCAGTCACACACTAATAGAGACAAAAAGCACCAATCCAATAATAGGTGCGCTAACCTTTCTATCTATCTATCAATGTGATGTGATGTGAAACGGCTCGCTAGTTAGCGGGGTGCGCGCTAACCTTTCTATATATCTATCAATGTGATGTGAAACGGCTCGCTAGTTAGCGGGGTGCGCGCTAACCTTTCTATATATCTATCAATGTGATGTGAAACGGCTCGCTAGTTAGCGGGGTGCGCGCTAACCTTTCTATATATCTATCAATGTGATGTGAAACGGCTCGCTAGTTAGCGGGGTGCGCGCTAACCTTTCTATATATCTATCAATGTGATGTGAAACGGCTCGCTAGTTAGCGGGGTGCGCGCTAACCTTTCTATATATCTATCTATCAATGTGATGTGAAATGGATGTGAAACGGCTCGCTAGTTAGAAACGGCTCGCTAGTTCTCTCTTTATGTAGTGAGGTGGTGTCTCTCTTGTCGTGACGTGTGTTTTGGACGTCCCAAGGATCCCGCATAGCAAGGACCCCACATAAAAT
Organism: Oncorhynchus gorbuscha; assembly: GCF_021184085.1. Classification (NCBI taxonomy): domain Eukaryota; kingdom Metazoa; phylum Chordata; class Actinopteri; order Salmoniformes; family Salmonidae; genus Oncorhynchus; species Oncorhynchus gorbuscha. The sequence continues at coordinate 4,147,838 of NC_060179.1, read as the reverse complement.
GGGCCTCTGTCTTTATGAACCTTCATTATTATCCAATAGGGTAAAGCGTTAAAAGGTATTAGAGGTAAGGCAAGGTTTGGCCCTCTGTACACCTCCCTCTCCTTCCCCTTCACCCTCCAGGAGGTCTGTCTGAGAGAAGGGACAGGTGGTGTGTGTCAGGCCCGGGCAGGGGAGAGAGAAAAGGGGGCAGAGAGCTGAGCTATCCCCCCACCCCTCCGGAGCGCTGCCTGGGATTCCAGCTATGTCTCCATTAGTTCCCGGGTAGCACACATCGCCTCCAAATATAGACCAATTAACGTCACTCCATAAAACACACCCACCATACACACGGGATCTCTCACACACGCACGCACGCGGTCACGAGGACACGCGGTAACGCGGACCATACGGACACGCGGTCACGAGGACACGCGGTAACGCGGACCATACGGACACGCGGTAACGCGGACCATACGGATACGCGGTCGAGCACGCACGCAAGCAGCAGCACACACGCACACACAGTGTTTAGGCCGTGCTGTTATGTGTGAACCAATCGTAAAAGGTCACAGTCCTCTTCCCAGTGACCCTCATCTGAACCACACACGCACACACAGACAAGAGAGTAACTGGGTGATAATCTGTAATGTGTTTGAAATGTCAATTACAAACGATCAGGGCTTTGAAAAGGACCTTTTCTTCTGGGAGTATGTAGTTTTGTTTGTAACATATCCACACAGATGGGACAAATATATATATATATTTTTACGCGAACATTTCTGCTACATATACAGTGGGGCAAAAAAAGTATTTAGTCAGCCAACAATTGTGCAAGTTCTCCCACTTAAAAAGATGAGAGAGGCCTGTAATTTTCATCATAGGTTCACTTCAACTATGACAGACAAAACAAGAAAAAAAATCTGGAAAATCACATTGTAGGATTTTTTAATGAATTTATTAGCAAATTATGGTGGAAAATAAGTATTGGCAGTAGGTTTGGGAGTTGAGTTTCAGTCCATCATCAACCTCCTCCACCTTGCTGGCGCCTGACTCAAAGTGGTGTCCCTGTGTCCATTACTGATCCAGCCACGGGCCCATCCATCTGGTCCATCAAGAATCACCCATTCATGTTCATATGATTTGGAGTTGGAAAATGAGCATAGACGTAATGAATCGATCCGAATACTCGCTTGGCTAATAATTGTCCACGTATTGTATATTAGAACCGGAGCAACAATGGGGCAACTTTTTACTGGGTACCAATGGTACCTATGGAACCCAGTAAACAGTTGGTACCTATTCCATACACAGGTATCTGATCAGAAGCAGTGCACTATATAGGGAATAGAGTGCCATTTGGGAAGCAGATTGGACACTTTTACAGTAGTGACATCAGCACCACTAGTGAACTAAATAGACGGTTGAATCGTCAGAATCTCCAGTGGGATTTTATGTGTGTTTCTGTAAAAATAGATCAGTGTGAAGTCCTTTTGGAGAAGCACCCTCTCTATTTTCACCCAGATGAACACCCCAGTCAATAGAAGCCTTTATACTACATGACTTCTCTAGTTCAGCTGTCTGTCTGACTGTTCTCCAGTTCAGCTGTCTGTCTGACTCTTCTCCAGTTCAGCTGTCTGTCTGACTCTTCTACAGATCAATTATCTGTCTGACTATTCTCCAGTTCAACTGTCTGTCTGACTCTTCTCTAGTTCAGCTGTCTGTCTGACTCTTCTCCAGTTCAGCTGTCTGTCTGACTCTTCTCCAGTTCAGCTGTCTGTCTGACTGTTCTCCAGTTCAGCTGTCTGTCTGACTGTTCTCCAGTTCAGCTGTCTGTCTGACTCTTCTCCAGTTCTGTCTGACTCTACACCAGTTCAGCTGTCTGTCTGACTCTTCTACAGATCAATTATCTGTCTGACTATTCTCCAGTTCAACTGTCTGTCTGACTCTTCTCTAGTTCAGCTGTCTGTCTGACTCTTCTCCAGTTCAGCTGTCTGTCTGACTCTTCTCCAGTTCAGCTGTCTGTCTGACTGTTCTCCAGTTCAGCTGTCTGTCTGACTGTTCTCCAGTTCAGCTGTCTGTCTGACTCTTCTCCAGTTCAGCTGTCTGTCTGACTCTTCTCCAGTTCAGCTGTCTGTCTGACTGTTCTCCAGTTCAACTGTCTGTCTGACTGTTCTCCAGTTCAACTGTCTGTCTGACTCTTCTTCAGTTCAGCTGTCTGTCTGACTGTTCTTCAGTTCAACTGTCTGTCTGACTCTTCTCCAGTTCAACTGTCTGTCTGACTGTTCTTCAGTTCAACTGTCTGTCTGACTTTTCTCCAGTTCAACTGTCTGTCTGACTCTTCTCCAGTTCAGCTGTCTGTCTGACTGTTCTCCAGTTCAACTGTCTGTCTGACTGTTCTTCAGTTCAACTGTCTGTCTGACTCTTCTCCAGTTCAACTGTCTGTCTGACTGTTCTCCAGTTCAACTGTCTGTCTGACTCTTCTCCAGTTCAACTGTCTGTCTGACTGTTCTTCAGTTCAACTGTCTGTCTGACTCTTCTCCAGTTCAACTGTCTGTCTGACTCTTCTCCAGTTCAACTGTCTGTCTGACTGTTCTTCAGTTCAGCTGTCTTTCTGACTGTTCTCCAGTTCAACTGTCTGTCTGACTCTTCTCCAGTTCAGCTGTCTGTCTGACTCTTCTCTAGTTCAGCTGTCTGTCTGACTCTTCTCCAGTTCAGCTGTCTGTCTGACTCTTCTCCAGTTCAACTGTCTGTCTGACCATTTTTAAGTTCAACTTTCGTTTTTTCATCCAGCAGAAGAGAAGAAATGGGTCAAAAATAGTGTAAAAACAGGGCCCTGGATTACAGACAACATGAGCTGACTGGCAAACACACAGCAGATGACAAAACAACACACACCTAACTGGGATAGACAACACACCTAGAATTACCTACCTGGGCTAGACAACACACCTAGAATTACCTACCGGGCTAGACAACACACCTAGAATTACCTACCTGGGCTAGACAACACACCTAGAATTACCTACCTGGGCTAGACAACACACCTACCTGGGCTAGACAACACACCTAGAATTACCTACCTGGGCTAGACAACACACCTAGAATTACCTACCTGGGCTAGACAACACACCTACCTGGGCTAGACAACACACCTACCTGGGCTAGACAACACACCTAGAATTACCTACCTGGGCTAGACAACACACCTACCTGGGCTAGACAACACACCTAGAATTACCTACCTGGGCTAGACAACACACCTACCTGGGCTAGACAACACACCTACCTGGGCTAGACAACACACCTACCTGGGCTAGACAACACACCTAGAATTACCTACCTGGGCTAGACAACACACCTACCTGGGCTAGACAACACACCTACCTGGGCTAGACAACACACCTACCTGGGCTAGACAACACACCTACCTGGGCTAGACAACACACCTAGAATTACCTACCTGGGCTAGACAACACACCTAGAATTACCTACCTGGGCTAGACAACACACCTACCTGGGCTAGACAACACACCTACCTGGGCTAGACAACACACCTACCTGGGCTAGACAACACACCTAGAATTACCTACCTGGGCTAGACAACACACCTACCTGGGCTAGACAACACACCTACCTGGGCTAGACAACACACCTACCTGGGCTAGACAACACACCTACCTGGGCTAGACAACACACCTACCTGGGCTAGACAACACACCTACCTGGGCTAGACAACACACCTAGAATTACCTACCTGGGCTAGACAACACACCTACCTGGGCTAGACAACACACCTACCTGGGCTAGACAACACACCTACCTGGGCTAGACAACACACCTACCTGGGCTAGACAACACACCTACCTGGGCTAGATAACACACCTACTTGGGCTAGACAACACACCTACCTGGGCTAGATAACACACCTACCTGGGCTAGACAACACACCTACCTGGGCTAGATAACACACCTACCTGGGCTAGACAACACACCTAGAATTACCTACCTGGGCTAGACAACACACCTGTTGGAGCTGTTGGTCAGCTGAATGAAACCATGTCTAACCTCATGTCTAAACCCCACATCTCATCTAACCTCATGTCTAAACCCCACATCTCATCTAACCTCATGTCTAAACCCCACATCTCATCTAACCTCATGTCTAAACCCCACATCTCATCTAACAGCTGGTCAGCTGAATGAAACCATGTCTAACCTCATGTCTAAACCCCACAGAGCTGTTGGTCAGCTGAATGAAACCATGTCTAACCTCATGTCTCATCTAACAGAGCTGTTGGTCAGCTGAATGAAACCATGTCTAACCTCATGTCTAAACCCCACATCTCATCTAATAGAGCTGTTGGTCAGCTGAATGAAACCATGTCTAACCTCATGTCTTAAACTCCACTGATCTGATGTTCTTCCTATCAGCATCAGCACAACATGGCCATCAGCCTTCTCATTCATGATCTGAATGAGGCAAGGACATTCTAGAACTCTCTCTGGAACACTATAGAACTCCAGAACACTTTAGAACAACATAGAAATCTAGAACACTATAGAACTCTTCGACACTCTAGAACACTAAAACTCAAGAACACTCTAGAACTCTAGAACAGTATAGAACTCTTGGACAGTAGAACACTAGAACTCTAGGGTACTTGAACTCTGGAACACTCTAGAACTCTAAGACATTCTAGAACACCCGGCTGAGGCTCACCGGGTGGACAAGGATGACCAGTGTTTTCCACAACACCAATAACCAACAACCAGCAGACCTTGTCCTGTCCCCAGCCAGCCAGTATGTCAGTAGATATGGTACCTCCGAAATCTCACCCTATTGTCCCTATATAGTACCGTTTGGGAGGCAGCCAGTGTGACTCTGAGGCTGCATAAAGGGACACGTTCACATGCCTCTCATTGTTGATCTGCTACTCAGACACTATATTACAGCCAGCGAGCGTTGGGCAGGGAGCCACATCAGTGCTACCAGACTAGGTCACAGGACTAAATATACCTGGGGCTGCTGAGGGAGGGAAGGAGGTGGGAAGTAGCTACCGAGACAGGCTGTCCTTACACTTTTAGATAAAAAGGTCCTATCTAGAACAAAAAAGGGTTCTTAAGCCGTCCCAATAGGGTAACCCTTTGAAGAACTCCTTTTGGGTTCCATGTAGAACCCTTTTGGTTCCTAGTAGAACCCGTTTACACAGATAGCTCTACCTGGAACGAAAAAGGCTTCAACCTGGAACCAAAAAAGGGTTCTCCTATGGGGCTGTAGAACCCTTTTGGAGTGTAGGGACTGGGGTGGTATGAAGAAGTTATTACATTATTATGGGTAGAGTTCTGGACCATTACTAAAGGATGTATCTGTTATGTTCTGAGGCCTGCTAGGGCCCTGAATCTTTCCTGACTAAGTTACCAACCCATGAAATACACTGGGCCAGGTTGAAGCAGCTAAAACACGCACTGATTTGGCAATGTGCTGTTCCTCCTGTGTCGGGTGCCTAAAACATTTTATCATCGGAATTTACTGACTGGCTCTAACCTCAAACCTGACCTCTTGACCCCCATCAGGGCCCTAACCATGACGATTTATGTAGCATCGGGTAGCAGGCATTTCCTTGTAAAACTCCTCTTGCCCTGTAAAGAGGAGTCGAGTAAGTTGACACCAAGCTGGTATTTAGTGACCTCACAGAGAATAACTAAAACAGGAGCTACTGGCTGTTTCATCCAACGACACTTACTGTACAGTGTGCATATATTTTCCTATGGGGGGGTCCCCAGTAGGAATCGAACCCACAACCCTGACATTGCAAGCACCGTGGTCTACCAACTGAGCACCACAGGACCAGTAAATATAATAAAACACAAACAGGCTAAATCAGTCAAATATTTTTTTTACGTTTCATACTTTTATGACAGAAGAGATCTAGTGTAACGTACCCCAGACTCTCGTCAATGTCCCCATTCTATCCAGAACATTCTACCAAGCCCAAACAGGCTCTGCTTTTGTCAGGGCCGAAACACAGTGGCTCATTGTGGAACCTTGTTCTCTGGTTTAATATTACAGCCCCTTTAGAACGACCGATATCTGCGTCCTGAATGGAACCCTATTCCCTAATATAGTGCACTACTTTAGACCAGAGCCCTATGGCACCCTATTCCCTATATAGTGCACTACTTTAGACCAGAGCCCTATGGCACCCTATTCCCTATATAGTGCACTACTTTAGATCAGAGCCCTATGGGGCCCTATTCCCTAATATAGTGCACTACTTTAGATCAGAGCCCTATGGGGCCCTATTCCCTATATAGTGCACAGGGCCCACAAGGCTAGGTCAAAAGTAGTGCACTATATAGGTAAAAGGGAATGGGGTAGGGTGGCATTTGGAATGCAGTACCTTTCATTACAGAGTATTCTTAGATACTGGTCAGGAACTGGGACTCATGTCAATACAGACTCAGGGATTTTCATTACAGAGTATTCATAGATACTGGTCAAGGAACTGGGACTCATGTCAATACAGACTCAGGGATTCAATTAGAACACATCTTTCCATAAATGGCACAAGTATGCCTTCGGTGAAACTTAAATCACTGAATATAGATAGACAGAGGGAGAGAGAGAGAGAGAGAGAGAGAGAGAGATGGAGAGAGAGAGAGAGAGATGGAGAGAGAGAGATGTAGAGAGAGAGAGATGGAGAGAGAGAGAGAGAGAGAGAGAGAGAGAGAGAGAGAGAGAGAGAGAGAGAGAGAGAGAGAGAGAGAGAGAGAGAGAGAGAGAGAGAGAGAGAGAGAGAGAGAGAGAGAGAGAGATGGAGAGAGAGAGAGAGGAGAGAGAGAGAGAGAGAGAGAGAGAGAGAGAGAGAGAGAGAGAGAGAGAGAGAGAGAGAGAGAGAGAGAGAGAGAGAGAGAGAGAGAGAGAGAGAGAGAGAGAGAGAGAGAGAGAGAGAGAGAGAGAGAGAGAGAGAGAGAGAGAGAGAGAGAGAGAGAGAGAGAGAGAGAGAGAGAGAGAGAGAGAGAGAGAGAGAGAGAGAGAGAGAGAGAGAGAGAGAGAGAGAGAGAGAGAGAGAGAGAGACAGAGAGAGAGAGAGAGAGAGAGAGACAGAGAGAGAGAGAGAGAGAGAGACAGAGAGAGAGAGAGAGAGAGAGAGAGAGAGAGAGAGAGAGAGAGAGAGAGAGAGAGAGAGAGAGAGAGAGAGAGAGAGAGAGAGAGAGAGAGAGAGAGAGAGAGAGAGAGAGAGAGAGAGAGAGAGATAGAGAATGCAAAGAAAAGACAGTATTTCTACATCTGCATTGTTTGCTGTTTGGGGTTTTAGGCTGGGTTTCTGTATAAGCACTTTGTGACATCTGCTGATGTAACAAGAGCTTTATACATACATTTGATTGAGAAAGGCGCTTGTGAAAACAATAATATCAAATGATTCAAATACTGTATTCCCATAGCCCTTGTTACCCTGGACCTGGATCCTGGGTCTACAGAGAGTTCACTGTGGAGGTCTACTGTACTATGTATACATGCTGGGAGGTTAGTATAAGGGCCTGTTGGTATAAGGGCCTGTTGGTAAACCCCCCCGGAGATACTGATACATGGATAGTGGATGTGACAAGGTGATCTAGAATGTTACCTGGTTGGTGGGAGTTAGGGGATCTAGAATGTTACCTGGTTGGTGGATGTTTGGGGATCTAGAATGTTACCTGGTTGGTGGACGTTTGGGGATCTAGAATGTTACCTGGTTGGTGGACGTTTGGGGATCTAGAATGTTACCTGGTTGGTGGACGTTTGGGGATCTAGAATGTTACCTGGTTGGTGGACGTTTGGGGATCTAGAATGTTACCTGGTTGGTGGAAGTTAGGTGATCTAGAATGTTACCTGGTTGGTGGGAGTTAGGTGATCTAGAATGTTACCTGGTTGGTGGGAGTTAGGGTGATCTAGAATGTTACCTGGTTGGTGGGAGTTAGGTGATCTAGAATGTTACCTGGTTGGTGGGAGTTAGGGTGATCTAGAATGTTACCTGGTTGGTGGGAGTTAGGTGATCTAGAATGTTACCTGGTTGGTGGGAGTTAGGTGATCTAGAATGTTACCTGGTTGGTGGAAGTTAGGTGTTCTAGAATGTTACCTGGTTGGTGGGAGTTAGGTGTTCTAGAATGTTACCTGGTTGGTGGGAGTTAGTTGTTCTAGAATGTTACCTGGTTGGTGGAAGTTTGGGGACAGCTCCCTAGCAACGGCCCTAGCGATGTCACAATCCTGTCCGGCAGAGAGAGCTGCCTGGTCTGCTGCCTCTCCCTTCGTTCTGGCATGAGCCGTCCTGGAGAAAAACACACACGCTGTTCCAGTTACCTGTAAACTACAACAAAATATACACAAATCCAAAGAAACGTTGGTTTAATTGTACATTTACAGGTTTACAGCTAATTCTGAACTAACCTCTCTCTCACACACACACACACACACACACACACACACACACACACACACACACACACACACACACACACACACACACACACACACACACACACACACACACACACACACACACACACACACACACACACACACACACACACACACACACACACATGTTACCTGGTTGGTGGCAGTCAGATGTTCTAGAACACTTCTCCAGTCTGGTTTCCTCTATATGAGAGAGCAGCATGGCTGACTAGAATCTAGAACACTTCTCCAGTCTGGTTTCCTCTATATGAGAAAGCAGCATGGCTGACTAGAATCTAGAACACTTCTCCAGTCTGGTTTCCTCTATATGAGAGAGCAGCATGGCTGACTAGAATCTAGAACACTTCTCCAGTCTGGTTTAGAACACTCTATATGAGAGAGCAGCATGGCTGACTAGAATCTAGAACACTTCTCCAGTCTGGTTTCCTCTATATGAGAGAGCAGCATGGCTGACTAGAATCTAGAACAATATACTCCAAAGAAACGTTGGTTTAATTCTATATTGAGAAAGCAGCATGGCTGACTAGAATCTAGAACACTTCTCCAGTCTGGTTTCCTCATATGAGAGAGCAGCATGGCTGACTAGAATCTAGAACACTTCTCCAGTCTGGTTTCCTCTATATGAGAGAGCAGCATGGCTGACTAGAATCTAGAACACTTCTCCAGTCTGGTTTCCTCTATGAGAGAGCAGCATGGCTGACTAGAATCTAGAACACTTCTCCAGTCTGGTTTCCTCTATATGAGAGAGCAGCATGGCTGACTAGAATCTAGAACACTTCTCCAGTCTGGTTTCCTCTATATGAGAAAGCAGCATGGCTGACTAGAATCTCTAGAACACTTCTGACTAGAATCAGAACACTTCTCCAGTCTGGTTTCCTCTATATGAGAGAGCAGCATGGCTGACTAGAATCTAGAACACTTCTCCAGTCTGGTTTCCTCTATATGAGAGAGCAGCATGGCTGACTAGAATCTAGAACACTTCTCCAGTCTGGTTTCCTCTATATGAGAGAGCAGCATGGCTGACTAGAATCTAGAACACTTCTCCAGTCTGGTTTCCTCTATATGAGAGAGCAGCATGGCTGACTAGAATCTAGAACACTTCTCCAGTCTGGTTTCCTCTATATGAGAGAGCAGCATGGCTGACTAGAATCTAGAACACTTCTCCAGTCTGGTTTCCTCTATATGAGAGAGCAGCATGGCTGACTAGAATCTAGAACACTTCTCCAGTCTGGTTTCCTCTATATGAGAGAGCAGCATGGCTGACTAGAATCTAGAACACTTCTCCAGTCTGGTTTCCTCTATATGAGAGAGCAGCATGGCTGACTAGAATCTAGAACACTTCTCCAGTCTGGTTTCCTCTATATGAGAGAGCAGCATGGCTGACTAGAATCTAGAACACTTCTCCAGTCTGGTTTCCTCTATATGAGAGAGCAGCATGGCTGACTAGAATCTAGGACACACTTCTCCAGTCTGGTTTCCTCTATATGAGAGAGCAGCATGGCTGACTAGAATCTAGAACACTTCTCCAGTCTGGTTTCCTCTATATGAGAGAGCAGCATGGCTGACTAGAATCTAGAACACTTCTCCAGTCTGGTTTCCTCTATATGAGAGAGCAGCATGGCTGACTAGAATCTAGAACACTTCTCCAGTCTGGTTTCCTCTATATGAGAGAGCAGCATGGCTGACTAGAATCTAGAACACTTCTCCAGTCTGGTTTCCTCTATGAGAGAGCAGCATGGCTGACTAGAATCTAGAACACTTCTCCAGTCTGGTTTCCTCTATATGAGAGAGCAGCATGGCTGACTAGAATCTAGAACACTTCTCCAGTCTGGTTTCCTCTATATGAGAGAGCAGCATGGCTGACTAGAATCTAGAACACTTCTCCAGTCTGGTTTCCTCTATATGAGAGAGCAGCATGGCTGACTAGAATCTAGAACACTTCTCCAGTCTGGTTTCCTCTATATGAGAGAGCAGCATGGCTGACTAGAATCTAGAACACTTCTCCAGTCTGGTTTCCTCTATGAGAGAGCAGCATGGCTGACTAGAATCTAGGACACTTCTCCAGTCTGGTTTCCTCTATATGAGAGAGCAGCATGGCTGACTAGAATCTAGAACACTTCTCCAGTCTGGTTTCCTCTATATGAGAGAGCAGCATGGCTGACTAGAATCTAGAACACTTCTCCAGTCTGGTTTCCTCTATATGAGAGAGCAGCATGGCTGACTAGAATCTAGAACACTTCTCCAGTCTGGTTTCCTCTATATGAGAGAGCAGCATGGCTGACTAGAATCTAGGACACTTCTCCAGTCTGGTTTCCTCTATATGAGAGAGCAGCATGGCTGACTAGAATCTAGGACACTTCTCCTCTATCTTTATGTCCCAAATTGAACCCTATTCCCTATATAGTGCACTACTTTAGCCCAGAGCCCTATGGCACCCTGTTCCCTATATAGTGCACTACTTTAGACCAGAGCCCTATGGCAGCCTATTCCCTTTATAGTACACTACTTTAGACCAGAGCCCTATGGCACCCTATTCCCTATATAGTACACTACTTTAGACCAGAGCCCTATGGCACCCTATTCCCTATATAGTGCACTACTTTAGACCAGAGCCCTATGGCACCCTATTCCCTATATAGTACACTACCTTTGAGCATAATCAAAAGGGAATAGAGAATAGGGCTACGTTCAGAACAAGAACAACAGTTGGACAGGGAGGAGACACAGGCAACATGCAACAGAATGTACCCGAAAGCCAAAATGCCCTAATGAGTTTAGGGATCATGATTATTATTACCACATAGCTGCATAATACTGTGGTGAGATGGTAGCTTACACACACACACACACACACACACACACACACACACACACACACACACACACACACACACACACACACACACACACACACACACACACACACACACACACACACACACACACACACACACACACACACACACACACACACACACACACACACACACACACACACACACTGCATAGGGACAGAGGATTTTTAGGAACAAACTCAGACCAGAACACAATTACAGCAGAGGAACAGAGAGTAAACAACACAGTGGATTTTAAAAAATGGGATCCTAAAAAATAGTGCCTTCGGAAAGCAGACCTCTTGACGGTTTCAACTTTTTGTTAGGTTACAGCCTTATTCCAAAATGGATTAAATTGCTTTTTTTCCCATCAATCTACACAAAATACCCCATAATGACAAAGGAAAAAAAATGTGTTTTTGTGTCTATTTATTAAATATCAAAAACTCAAACATGACATTTAAATAAGCATTCAGATCCTTCACTAAAGTTCTTTGTTGAAGCAAGCACCATTGGCAGCAATTACAGCCTTGAGTCTTCTTATTTATGATTCCACAAGCTTGGCACACCTGTTTTTGGGGAGTTTCTCCATTCTTCTCTGCAGATCTTCTCAAGATCCGTCAGGTTGGATGGGGAGCGTCGCTGCACAGCTATTTTCAGGTCTCTCCAGATGTAACATCGGGTTCATGTCCGGGTTCTGGCTGGGCCACTCAAGGACATTAAGAAACTTGTCTCTAAGCAACTCCTGTGTTGTCTTGGCTGTGTGTCTTGGCTGTGTACTTAGGGTAATTGTCCTGTTGGAAGGTGAACCTTCGCCCCAGTCTGAGGTCCTGAGTGCTCTGGAGCAGGTTTTCATCAAGGATCTCTCTGTACTTTACTCCGTTCATCTTTCCCTCGATCCTGACTAGTCTCCCAGTCCCCACCGCTGAAAAACATCCCCACAGCACCACCACCACTAAAATGGTGGCATTCAGGCCAAACAGTTCAATCTTGGTTTAATCAGACCACCTTGTTTCTCATGGTCTGAGAGTCTTTAGGTGCCTTTTGGCAAATTCCATGCGAGCTGTCATGTGCCTTTTACTGAGGAAAGGCTTCCGTCTGGCCACTAGACCATCAAGGCCTGATTGGTGGAGTGCTGCAGAGATGGTTGTCCTTCTGGAAGGTTCTCTAATCTCCACAGAAGAACTCTGGAGCTCTGTCAGAGTGACCATCAGGTTCTTGGTCATCTCCTTGACCAAGGCCCCTCTCCCCGGATTGCTCAGTTTGGCCAGGTTTCCAGCTCTAGGGAGAGTCTTGGTGGTTCCAAACTTGTTCCATTTAAGAATGATGGAGGCCTCTGTGTTCTTGGGCACCTTCAATGGTGAAGAAATGTTTTGGTACCCTTCCCCAGATCTGTGCCTCAACAAAATCCAATACAAGAGAATTTAAAACCTTTTTTTGTAATAACATAGTATATGGGATTGATTTTTAATAAAGTTGGCCTAATTCATTTGATTAATATTTTGGTGTTTCTATTCAGAGAAAAACGAAACCTTCAGGGTTTACGCTGTACAACGTGACGGTCGGAAGTAGGTTACAGGATTGGAGGATTCTGAAAGGTTTGCCTTTATAAGACAACCTTTATTCCAATATTTCTGTAAATCAGTGATATTTTTTACCATAGTAATTCGCTATGGATCCATAACTAAATAAACATCTGCATTTTGAAAGAGTATTTCTTTTATCATTTTTTTATTAACCAAATATGTTTATTTGTTTATTACTGTGAAGTCTAGAATTCAGTACATACTGTAGTAAACAATAATATAATAATTCCTTATATAAGGGAGAGCAGGCCATGTCTGTACTACAGAATGCAGGACACCGGTGTTATTGCTGCTCTAGATTCAACGGCCATATCTCAGTTATTGTTTTCATATCTTCAAAAGCTATTTGCTTTACTTTCAGAGAGCGAGCTGATCAAGGGGGTCGAACATGTAGATATTAGCAGACGTTCCCTGGCTGATGTACAGGCCGTGGAAGCTTTATTACTGGCAAAAGTGTCCATAACCAGAGGTAATTAAACTGTTCTGTGTTCTTCTTCTCTCCTCCTCTCTGCCTGTCTTGTTGTACATGGAACCTGTCTCACATCATCTCTCCTCCATCTCTGCCTGTCTTGTTGTACATGGAACCTGTCTCACATCTCTCCTCCTCTCTGCCTGTCTTGTTGTACATGGAACCTGTCTCACATCTCTCCTCCATCTCTGCCTGTCTTGTTGTACATGGAACCTGTCTCACATCTCTCCTCCTCTCTGCCTGTCTTGTTGTACATGGAACCTGTCTCACATCTCTCCTCCATCTCTGCCTGTCTTGTTGTACATGGAACCTGTCTCACATCTCTCCTCCTCTCTGCCTGTCTTGTTGTACATGGAACCTGTCTCACATCTCTCCTCCTCTCTGCCTGTCTTGTTGTACATGGAACCTGTCTCACATCTCTCCTCCATCTCTGCCTGTCTTGTTGTACATGGAACCTGTCTCACATCTCTCCTCCATCTCTGCCTGTCTTGTTGTACATGGAACCTGTCTCACATCTCTCCTCCTCTCTGCCTGTCTTGTTGTACATGGAACCTGTCTCACATCTCTCCTCCTCTCTGCCTGTCTTGTTGTACATGGAACCTGTCTCACATTTCTCCTCCTCTCTGCCTGTCTTGTTGTACATGGAACCTGTCTCACATCTCTCCTCCTCTCTGCCTGTCTTGTTGTACATGGAACCTGTCTCACATCTCTCCTCCTCTCTGCCTGTCTTGTTGTACATGGAACCTGTCTCACATCTCTCCTCCTCTCTGCCTGTCTTATTGTACATGGAACCTGTCTCACATCTCTCCTCCATCTCTGCCTGTCTTGTTGTACATGGAACCTGTCTCACATCTCTCCTCCTCTCTGCCTGTCTTGTTGTACATGGAACCTGTCTCACATCTCTCCTCCTCTCTGCCTGTCTTGTTGTACATGGAACCTGTCTCACATCTCTCCTCCATCTCTGCCTGTCTTGTTGTACATGGAACCTGTCTCACATCTCTCCTCCTCTCTGCCTGTCTTGTTGTACATGGAACCTGTCTCACATGCATTCATTAAAAAAACCTTAAGATGTCAGCTGCTCATTTTCAGATTTACACCACATTAACACAGCCATTTTCACTGCACTATCTGTTGCTGCCAAGTCATGATTTCCCTGGGGGTTAGCCTTGCAATAACCCTGGGGGTTAGCCTTGTAATAACCCTGGGGGTTAGCCTTGCAATAACCCTGGGGGTTAGCCTTGCAATAACCCTGGGGGTTACCCTTGCAATAACCCTGGGGGTTAGCCTTGCAATAACCCTGGGGGTTAGCCTTGCACTAACCAAGTGGTGAGACACAACGCCCTCTATATTAAAATGTTTCAGGTACACTCTGATAGGTGTCTGCGTCACATACAGTATCTTCTATTGACATGATCTTCTGTTGTTTGTCCTCATGTGTCTGTTTTTCAGCATAAAGTCCTCTATAGCCACTTAGTGTGGACACCAGGTGAGACCACACACACACACACAATAACAGTCTCTCTTCTTCACGTCATCCCTCTCCCCCTTCTCTCTAAATCCTCTAGGTTATATCAGCTGTGTTGGTGAACTCCTCCCGCATCTGAACTGGCTGACACAGAGGGCACAGTATGATCATTCATAGGTGAGAGGTCACTTGGTCGGGTCAACAGGAAGTATTATTAAAGAGATGCTTTACATTGAAATAGAGATGTAGTAGTCCCAGCGTTATTGATCCCAGGTCAGTTTATATTATACAGGAAGTATTATTAAAGAGATGCTTTACATTGAAATACAGATAGAGATGCAGTAGTCCCAGAGTTAATGATCCCAGGTCAGTTTATATTATACAGGAAGTATTATTAAAGAGATGCAGTAGTCCCAGAGTTAATGATCCCAGGTCAGTTTATATTATACAGGAAGTATTATTAAAGAGATGTAGTAGTCCCAGAGTTAATGATCCCAGGTCAGTTTATATTATACAGGAAGTATTATTAAAGAGATGCTTTACATTGAAATACAGATAGAGATGCAGTAGTCCCAGAGTTAATGATCCCAGGTCAGTTTATATTATACAGGAAGTATTATTAAAGAGATGCAGTAGTCCCAGAGTTAATGATCCCAGGTCAGTTTATATTATACAGGAAGTATTATTAAAGAGATGTAGTAGTCCCAGAGTTAATGATCCCAGGTCAGTTTATATTATACAGGAAGTATTATTAAAGAGATGCTTTACATTGAAATACAGATAGAGATGCAGTAGTCCCAGAGTTAATGATCCCAGGTCAGTTTATATTATACAGGAAGTATTATTAAAGAGATGCAGTAGTCCCAGAGTTAATGATCCCAGGTCAGTTTATATTATACAGGAAGTATTATTAAAGAGATGTAGTAGTCCCAGAGTTAATGATCCCAGGTCAGTTTATATTATACAGGAAGTATTATTAAAGAGATGTAGTAGTCCCAGAGTTACTGATCCCAGGTCAGTTTATATTATACAGGAATTATTATTAAAGAGATGCAGTAGTCCCAGAGTTACTGATCCCAGGTCAGTTTATATTATACAGGAATTATTATTAAAGAGATGCAGTAGTCCCAGAGTTAATGATCCCAGGTCAGTTTTGCATTTCACCTCCTGATGATTATGATGACTGACCGTGTTAGAATTTAAAAAACCAAGGCTTAATCATGCTTTCTCCCTCTATGCATCTGTCTCTCGTCTGCAGGTATGTTTTGATGTGAGAGAGGAAGCCAGTCCCGTCATCGCCACCTCACCCGCTCTTAATAAGATAACCTTCGGGCCCAAGGCTGGTTAGGAGACACCGCTAGAGACACTGTAATTGTGATGAACTGAGAAAATATTAGCGTAGCACTGTAATTAATGAATCATGTGCTGTCTGCCGCTGTTCTTACCTCTTTCCCTTCCTGTCATCTACACGTCTCTCCCCACCTCGTCTTTCTTCCTCGTTTTATAATGGACACCATATGTGCATCGAAGTACAGATTGAACATGTATTTATAATATAATATTATAATGCATTATGTATTTATAACACCTGGATAATGGACTTCTTTTCAATAAAGTGTTTGACATTCTCCACTGGTTGAAATGAAGTATCTCATTGAAATACTATCCTGTGTCCTATATAAAAAAAAAAATAATAAAAAAAATGCCATTTAGCAGACGCTTTTATACAAAGCGACTTACAGTCATGTGTGCATACATTCTACATATGGGTGGTCCCGGGGATCGAACCCACTACCCTGGCGTTACAAGCGCCATGCTCTACCAACTGAGCTACAGAAGGACCATATAATTATCATAATTATAATGCATTATGTATTTATAACACTGTGTCCTCAGATTAATGCAGATGGAGGGTGTACATATTTTCCACCATAATTTGCAAATAAATTCATTAAAAATCCTACAATGTGATTTTCTGGATTTTATTTCCTCATTTTGTCTGTCATAGTTGAAGTGTACCTATGATGAAAATTACAGGCCTCTCTCATATTTTTAAGTGGGAGAACTTGCACAATTGGTGGCTGACTAAATACTCTTTTGCCCCACTGTATGTGTAGGACTTGAATCCTTGCATCCGACTTGGCACAATAAAGTTATTATATTCTACTCAATCCATTGGCTTCATTAATGTCATTCAGACTTGAAGTTGATACAACAACTATGATTTCTGAGGTTCATAGATTGGTATGAATATTAGTTCAGAACCTAACATTTTAGGGTCCATACACAGATTGGCTACATACTGTAGCTAGCTACACATCCATAGGCACACAGATTGGCTACATACTGTAGCTAGCTACACATCCATAGACACACAGATCGGCTACATACTGTAGCTAGCTACACATCCATAGACACACAGATCGGCTACATACTGTAGCTAGCTACACATCCATAGGCACACAGATTGGCTACATACTGTAGCTAGCTACACATCCATAGACACACAGATCGGCTACATACTGTAGCTAGCTACACATCCATAGACACACAGATCGGCTACATACTGTAGCTAGCTTCACATCCATAGACACACAGACCGGCTACATACTGTAGCTAGCTACACATCCATAGACACACAGATCGGCTACATACTGTAGCTAGCTACACATCCATAGACACACAGATCGGCTACATACTGTAGCTAGCTACACATCCATAGGCACACAGACCGGCTACATACTGTAGCTAGCTACACATCCATAGACACACAGATCGGCTACATACTGTAGCTAGCTACACATCCATAGACACACAGATCGGCTACATACTGTAGCTAGCTTCACATCCATAGACACACAGATCGGCTACATACTGTAGCTAGCTACACATCCATAGACACACAGATCGGCTACATACTGTAGCTAGCTACACATCCATAGACACACAGATCGGCTACATACTGTAGCTAGCTACACATCCATAGGCACACAGACCGGCTACATACTGTAGCTAGCTACACATCCATAGACACACAGACCGGCTACATACTGTAGCTAGCTACACATCCATAGGCACACAGATTGGCTACATACTGTAGCTAGCTACACATCCATAGACACACAGACCGGCTACATACTGTAGCTAGCTACACATCCATAGGCACACAGATTGGCTACATACTGTAGCTAGCTACACATCCATAGACACACAGACCGGCTACATACTGTAGCTAGCTACACATCCATAGGCACACAGATCGGCTACATACTGTAGCTAGCTACACATCCATAGGCACACAGACCGGCTACATACTGTAGCTAGCTACACATCCATAGACACACAGATCGGCTACATACTGTAGCTAGCTACACATCCATAGACACACAGACCGGCTACATACTGTAGCTAGCTACACATCCATAGGCACACAGATCGGCTACATACTGTAGCTAGCTACACATCCATAGACACACAGACCGGCTACATACTGTAGCTAGCTACACATCCATAGGCACACAGATCGGCTACATACTGTAGCTAGCTACACATCCATAGACACACAGATTGGCTACATACTGTAGCTAGCTACACATCCATAGACACACAGATTGGCTACATACTGTAGCTAGCTACACATCCATAGGCACACAGATTGGCTACATACTGTAGCTAGCTACACATCCATAGGCACGCAGTTATTTTTATCCTCCACTACACAACAAGCAAGTAAAGCGTTAGCTAGCTATGTTACTTCAGCTGCGTTGCAAGGCAAGCTTACACAATTGTACATTTAATTTGCGGTAAATGCTTTAGCGAGCTAGATTCTTTACATCAGTCTTTCACAAGATGACAGCCTGGTTTGCTGGTTTTCTCAGGAGTCCCGAAAACATTAAACAACACGAATTACAAATTCATTAGCATGTCAATACACCGTCAATCTAGCTGGCGAATGTTAGCTAGACAGATAACTTGCTAAATAGCGATTTTCATAAATTAACTTTATGCGTTTGTCTCTACATTAACTAACATATTCCTCTCAATTGTACATGTTTTTTCATGACTCATCATAACGTTATAACTACTTACATTTGGTTCCACCGTAATTTTATGTCAGCCATCTTCACCCAGGGACGGGTGGCTCGCGTCATAATCGTCATTGGAACCACTCGATATGATTGGTCATATAAAAACCTTGGGACCCACATGCATAATGAGTGCTCTAACTCCCCCTTGTGGTGGTCTGGAGCAATGACGCCGTGACACTGGGTACCTCTAAGTCCCGCGGTGTAAACTTGCAACTTTTAAAGGAAGAACCACTATAGCAAAGGGTCTGAATACTTATGTAAATAAGGTATTTCTGTTTTTTTAGTGTTTAATACATTTGCAAAAATGTCTAAAAACCTGTTTTCACTTTGTCATTATGGGGTATTTTGTGTAGATTGCAGAGGATGTTTTTTTATTGAATCTATTTTATAATAAGTATGTGATGTAACAAAATGTGGAAAAAGTCAAGGGGCCCAAAACGTTCTGAAGGCATGGTATAGTGAATTAGATGCAATTTGGGATGCCAACAATACTAAGAATAATTCACAATATGCTAGAGACTGAGGGGAAGACGAACAGAGTGGAGACTGACAGGAAGAAGAAGAGAGAGTAGAGACTGACAGGAAGAAGAAGAGAGAGTAGAGACTGAGGGGAAGAAGAAGAGAGAGTAGAGACTAACAGGAAGAAGAACAGAGTAGAGACTGACAGGAAGAAGAAGAGAGTGGAGACTGACAGGAAGAAGAAGAGAGTGGAGACTGAGGGGAAGATGAACAGAGTAGAGACTGACAGGAAGAAGAAGAGAGTAGAGACTGACAGGAAGAAGAAGAGAGTGGAGACTGAGGGGAAGATGAACAGAGTAGAGACTGACAGGAAGAAGAAGAGAGTAGAGACTGACAGGAAGAAGAAGAGAGTAGAGACTGACAGGAAGAAGAAGAGAGTGGAGACTGAGGGGAAGATGAACAGAGTAGAGACTGACAGGAAGAAGAAGAGAGAGTAGAGACTAACAGGAAGAAGAAGAGAGAGTAGAGACTGACAGGAAGATGAACAGAGTAGAGACTGAGGGGAAGATGAACAGAGTAGAGACTGACAGGAAGAAGAAGAGAGTAGAGACTAACAGGAAGAAGAAGAGAGAGTAGAGACTGACAGGAAGATGAACAGAGTAGAGACTGAGGGGAAGATGAACAGAGTAGAGACTGACAGGAAGAAGAAGAGAGTAGAGACTAACAGGAAGAAGAAGAGAGTGGAGACTGAGGGGAAGATGAACAGAGTAGAGACTGACAGGAAGAAGAAGAGAGTAGAGACTGACAGGAAGAAGAAGAGAGTAGAGACTGACAGGAAGAAGAAGAGAGTAGAGACTGACAGGAAGAAGAAGAGAGTGGAGACTGAGGGGAAGATGGACAGAGTAGAGACTGAGGGGAAGATGAACAGAGTAGAGACTGACAGGAAGAAGAAGAGAGTAGAGACTGACAGGAAGAAGAAGAGAGTGGAGACTGAGGGGAAGATGAACAGAGTAGAGACTGACAGGAAGAAGAAGAGAGTAGAGACTGACAGGAAGAAAAAGAGAGTAGAGACTGACAGGAAGAAGAAGAGAGTAGAGACTGACAGGAAGAAGAGAGTAGAGACTGAGGTTAAAAGAAGAGAGAGTAGAAACTAACAGGAAGAAGAACAGAGTAGATCAGTTGAGCCCCAGTCAATCCTAGACATGCCAGGCAAGGCTCCTGTTGAATGATACTGGTATTATGTATTTTATTAGGATCACCATTAGCTGTTGCAAAAGCAGCAGCTACTCTTCCTGGAATCAACACAACACATGAAACATGACATAATACAGAACATTAATAGACAAGAACAGCTCAAGGACAGAACTACATCAAATACATGTGGGCACACGTAGTCTACATATCAATAGAAACACACAAACTATCTAGGTCAAATAGAGGAGAGGCGTTGTGCTGCGAGGTGTTGCTTTATCTGTTTTTTGAAACCAGGTTTGATGTTGTCACGTTCTGACCTTAGTTCCTTTGTTATGTCTTTGTTTTAGTTTGGTCAGGGCGTGAGTTGGGGTGGGTAGTCTATGTTCTTTTTTCTATGTTGTGGTTTTGTGTTTGGCCTGGTATGGTTCTCAATCAGAGGCAGGTGTCGTTCGTGGTCTCTGATTGAGAATCATACTTAGGTAGTCTTTTCTCACCTGTGTTTTGTGGGTGATTATTTTCTGTTTAGTGTGTTTCTGCACCAGACAGAACTGTTTCGGTTTCATTTCATTCGCTTTGTTATTGTGTTTAGTGTTCTGAGTTTAATCAATATCATCATGAACACAAACCACGCTGCGCTTTGGTCCTCACCTTCTTCCACCACAGACGATCGTTACAGATTTTGAGTTCGGAGTTCCATGCAATAATACGGTGCATTCAGAAAGTATTCAGACCCCTTGACTTTTTCCACATTTTGTTACGTTACAGCATTATTTTAACATTGATTCTGTAAATGTTTTTCTTCATCAATCTACACACAATACCCCATAATGACATCACAATACCCCATAATGACATCACAATACCCCATAATGACATCACAATACCCCATAATGACCAAGCAAAAACAGGTTTTTAGACATTTTTGCAAATTCGTAAAAAATTTAAAACAGAAATACCTTATTTACATAACTATTCAGACCCTTTGCTATGAGACTCTAAATTCAGCTCAAGTGCATCCGGTTTCCATTGATCATACTTGAGATGTTTCTACAACTTGAGTCTACCAGCAATGTGGAATTTCACCTAACAGATATGGGAGTTTATCAATGTTTGATTGGTTTTCAAATCCTTTGTGAGTCTGTGTGATCTGAGGGAAATATGTGTCTCTAATGTGGTTACACATTTGGCTGGAAGTTAGGAAGTGTAGTTCAGGTTCCAATTCATTTTGTGGGCAGTGGGCACATAGCCTGTCATCTTTCGAGAGCCAGGTCTGCCTATGGCATAATCCAACATAATCCAGGTTGATTCAAGAATTCCCCAGGGCAGCTGTCTAGGCCCCATACTTTTTAAAATCTTTACTAACGACGTGCCATTGGCCTTGAGTAAAGCCAGTGTGTCTATGTATGTGGATGACTCAATACTATACACGTCAGCTACTACAGTGACTGAAATGACTGCAACACTCAACAAAGAGTGGCAGTTAGTTTCAAAATGGGTGGGAAGGAATAAATTAGTCCTAAATATTTCAAAAAATAAAAGCATTGTATTTGGGACAAATAATTGTAAACCCTAAATCTCATCTAAATATTTTAATGAATAATGTGGAAATTGAGCAAGTTGAGGTGACTAAACTTCTTCGAGTAACCCTGGATTGTAAATGTTCATGGTCAAAACATATTGATACAACAGTAGCTAAAATGGGCAGAAGTCTGTCCATAGTAAAGCGCTGCTCTGCCTTCTTAACAACACTATCAACAAGGCAGGTCCAACAGGCCCTAGTTTCTACCTTCTTAACAACACTATCAACAAGGCAAGTCCTACAGGCCCTAGTTTCTACCTTCTTAACAACACTATCAACAAGGCAGGTCCTACAGGTCCTAGTTTCTACCTTCTTAACAGCACTATGAACAAGGCAGGTCCTACTGGCCCTAGTTTCTACCTTCTTAACAACACTATCAACAAGGCAGGTCCTACAGGCCCTAGTTTCTACCTTCTTAACACTATCAACAAGGCAGGTCCTACAGGCCCTAGTTTCTACCTTCTTAACAACACTATCAACAAGACAGGTCCTACAGGCCCTGGTTTCTACCTTCTTAACAACACTATCAACAAGGCAGGTCCTACAGGCTCTAGTTTTGTCGCACCTGGACTACTGTTCAGTCGTGTGGTCAGGTGCCACAAAGAGGGGCTCAGAACAGGGCAGCACAGCTGGCACTTGGATGAACACAGAGAGAAAACATGAATAATATGCATGTCAGTCTCTCCTTTCTCAAAGTGGAGGAGAGATTGACTTCATCACTACTTGTTTTTGTAAGAAGTGTTGACAAGCTGAATGAACCGAGTTGTCTGTGTTTAAACTACTAGCACACAGCTCAGACAGCTGTTCATACCCCACAAGACATGCCACCAGAGGTCTCTTCACAGTCCCCAAGTCCAGAACAGACTATGTGAAATGCACAGTACTACTGTACACAAGACTACATGTAACTCTATTCCACATCAGGTAACTGATGCAGGCAGTGGAATCAGATTTAAAAGGCAGGTAAAAATACACCTTATGGAACAGCGGGGATTGTGAAGAGACACACACACAGGTACAGACGGACAGATCCGCACACAAACGCTAGCAGGCTATACACACGGACATTGAAATACATTGAATGGTGGTTTTATACATTTAGTATTGTAGATATGTAGTGGTGTAGTAATGTTATATGATGTACTGTTTTATCTTTTGTTTTCTGTGTAATGTAAGTGCCTTAATGTGTTTGGACCCCAGGAAGAGTAGCTGCTGCCTTGGCAGGAACTAATGGGGATCCTTAATAAACCCCAGGAAGAGTAGCTGCTGCCTTGGCAGGAACTAATGGGGATCCTTAATAAACCCCAGGAAGAGTAGCAGCTACCTTGGCAGGAACTAATGGGGATCCATAATAATCCCCACGAATAGTAGCTGCTGCCTTGGCAGGAACTAATGGGGATCCCTAATAAACCCCAGGAAGAGTAGCTGCTGCTTTGCCAGGAACTAATGGTGATCCATAATAAACCCCAGGAAGAGTAGCTTCTGCCTTGGCAGGAACTAATGGGGATCCATAATAAATATAAATACAAATAGCAAGGCTATGCTGTCTGCCTACGGCGGCCTTTCTCAATAGCAAGGCTATGCTCACTGAGTCTGTCCATAGTCACAGATTAGTCACAGATCTTAATGTTGGGTCAGTCACAGTGGTCAGGTATTATTCCACTGTGTCCTCTCTGTTTAGGGCCAGATATCATTCCAATTTGCTCTGTTTTTTTTAGTTGATTCTTTCCAGTGTGTCAAATAGTTATCTTTTTGCTTTCTCATAATTTGCTTTGATCTAATTGTTGCTGTCCTCCGCCTCTGTGGGGGGTCTGTTTGTGTTTGTGAACAGAGCCCCAGGACCAGGTTGCTGAGGGGACTCTTTTCCAGGATAATCTCTCTGTAGGTGAGGGCTTTGTGATGGAATGTGTGGGCATCACTTCCTTTTAGTGGTGGTTGTAGAATTTAACAACTCTTTTATGGATTTTGATACCTAGCAGGTATAGTTCTAATTTTGCTCTGCATGAATTGTTTGGGAAATATGTGTCATGGACCAAGTACATATTTTAGCAAAGTCTCAATTGGGTGTTTGTCCCATTTAGTGAACTCTTGGTTGGTGAGTGGACCCCAGACTTCACAACCATAAAAGGCAATGGATTCTATAACTGGTTGAAGTATTTTTTAGCCAGGTTATCATTGGTATGTCGAATGTTATGTTCCTTTTGATGGCATAGAAGGCCCTTCTTGCCTTGTCTCTCAGAACGTTCACAGCTTTGTGGAAGTTACCTGTGGCACTGATGTTTAGGTCGATGTATGTGTAGTTTTTTTGTCTGTGCTCTTGGGCAACCGTATCTAGATGGAATTTGTATTTGTTGTCCTGGCAACTGGAACTATTTTTTTGGAACACCATTATTTTTGTCTTACTGAGATTTACTGTCAGGGCCCAGGTCTATCAGGTCCCAGGTCTGTCAGGGCCCAGGTCTGTCAGGGCCCAGGTCTGACAGAATCTGTGCAGAAGATCTTGGTGCTGCTGTAGGCTCTCCTTGGTTGGGGACAGAAGCACCAGATCATCAGCAAACAGTAGACATTTGACTTCATATTCTAGTAGGGTGAGGCCAGGTGCTGCAGACTGTTCTAGTGCCCTCGTCAATTCGTTGATATATATGTTGAAGAGGGTGGGGCTTAAGCTGCATCCCTGTCTCACCACTCGGCCCTGTGGGAAGATTTGTGTGTTTGTGTACATGGAGGTTGTATGTTTTTCCCCCAACACCACTTTCCTCAGTTTGTATAGCAGACCCTCATGCCAAATTGAGTCAAAAGCTTTTTCAAATCAACAAAGCATGAGAAGACTTTGCCTTTGTTTTGGTTTGTTTGTTTGTCCATTAGGGTGTGCAGGGTGAATATGTGGTCTGTCGTACGGTAATTTGGTAAAAAGCCAATTTGACATTCGCTCAGTACATTGTTTTCATTGAGGAAATGTACAAGTCTGCTGTTATGATAATGCAGAGGATTTTCTTGAGGTTGCTTTTGAGGCATATCCACCGGTAGTTATTGGGGTCAAATTTGTCTCCACTTTTGTGGATTGCGGTGATCAGTCCTTGGTTCCAAATATTGGGGAAGATGCCAGAGCCAAGAATGATGTTAAAGAGTTTTAGTTTAGCAAATGGGAATTTGTGGTCTATATATTTTATTATTTTATTTAGGATAAAACCAACACCACAGGCCTTTTTGGGTTGGAGGGTTTGTATTTTGTCCTGTAGTTCAGTCTCTCTCTGTCTCTCTCTCTCTCTCTCTCTCTATCTATCTTTCTCTTTTCTCAATCTCTCTGCCTCTCCCTCTCTCTCTCTCTCCCCCTCTCTCTCTCTCTCTCTCTCTCTCTTTCTGAGTTTCTCTCTCTCTCCCTGCTTTTCACTCTCTCCATATCTCTCTCTACCCCTCTCTCCCCCTCTGTCTACCTCCCTGCCCCCCTCTCTCTGCCTCCTCTTCTAGCTCTGGGTGTCTCTCCCTCCCTCTCTGTCTCTCTTTCTCTCTGTCTCTCTCTCTCTCTATCTCTCTCTGTCTCTCTCTCTCTCTGTCTCTCTCTCTCTCTCTCTCTCTCTCTCTCTCTCTCTCTCTCTCTCTCTCTCTCTCTCTGTCTCTCTCTCTCTCTCTCTCTCTCTCTCTCTCTCTCAAATCTCTCTCTCTCTCTCTCTCTCTCTCTCTCTCCCCTCCCTTCCCCTCTCCTCATCAGCCCTGTACTGATAGCTCTATTTCTGACTGCTCCAGACCTTGGACAGTGAGGCGTCCTGTTTTAATGGTGTGCGGCTGCGTGCAGCACCGGGACAGTGTGTATCTGTGTGAGATATTAAAATGGATGAGGAGGGAGACATATGCTTCCATTCCAGAAATAAGCCACTGGAGCCACTAGAAGATACTGGGACACACAGACATCTGTTCTCTATACTGGGACACAACAGAGGGGACACACAGGCATCTCTTCTCTATACTGGGACACACAGGCATCTCTTCTCTATACTGGGACACACAGACATCTCTTCTCTATACTGGGACACACAGGCATCTCTTCTCTATACTGGGACACACAGACATCTCTTCTCTATACTGGGACACAACAGAGGGGACACACAGGCATCTCTTCTCTATACTGGGACACACAGACATCTCTTCTCTATACTGGGACACACAGACATCTCTTCTCTATACTGGGACACAACAGAGGGGACACACAGGCATCTCTTCTCTATACTGGGACACACAGACATCTCTTCTCTATACTGGGACACAACAGAGAGAGGGAGAGAAAGAGAGAGAGAGAGAGAGAGAGAGAGAGAGAGAGAGAGAGAGAGAGAGAGAGAGAGAGAGAGAGAGAGAGAGAGAGAGAGAGAGAGAGAGAGAGAGAGAGAGGGAGAGAGAGAGAGAGAGAGAGAGAGGGAGAGATTTAGGAGAGAGGAGAGGGAGAGGGAGATTTAGAGGGAGAGAGAGAGAGACAGAGAGAGAGAGAGAGGGAGAGAGAGAGAGAGAGAGAGAGAGAGAGAGAGAGAGAGGAGAGAGAGAGGGGGAGAGGGAGGGAGAGGGAGAGGGAGAGGGAGAGAGATTTGAGAGAGATTTGAGAGAGAGAGAGAGAGAGAGAGAGAGAGAGAGAGAGAGAGAGAGAGAGAGAGAGAGAGAGAGAGAGAGAGAGAGAGAGAGAGAGAGAGAGAGAGAGAGAGAGAGAGAGAGAGAGAGAGAGAGAGAGAGACAGAGAGAGATAGAGAGAGAGAGAGACAGAGAGAGAGAGAGAGAGAGAGAGAGAGAGAGAGAGAGAGAGAGAGAGAGAGAGAGAGAGAGATTTGAGGGAAATATGTCTCTCTAATATGGTCATACATTGGGCAGGAGGTTAGGAAGTGCAGCTCAGTTCCCACCTCATTTTGTGGGCAGTGAGCACATAGCCTGTCTTCTCTTGAGAGGCAGGTCTGCCTACGGCGGCCTTTCTCAATAGCAAGGCTATGCTCACTGAGTTTGTACATAGTCAAAGCTTTCCTTAAGTTTGGGTCAGTCACAGTGGTCAGGTATTCTGCCGCTATGTACTCTCTGTTTAGGGCCAAATAGCATTCTAGTTTGCTCTGTTTTTTTGTTAATTCTTTCTAATGTGTCAAGTTATTATCTTTTTGTTTTCTCATGATTTGATTGTGTCTAATTATGCTGCTCTCCTGGGGCTCTGTGGGGTGTGTTTGTGTTTGTGAACAGAGCCCCAGGACCAGCTTGCTTAGGGGACTCTTCTCCAGGTTCATCTCTCTGTAGGTGATGGCTTTGTTATGGAAGGTTTGGGAATCACTTCCTTTTAGGTGGTTGTAGAATTTACCGTCTCTTTTCTGGATTTTGATAATTAGTGGGTATCGGCCTAATTCTGCTCTGCATGCATTATTTGGTGTTCTACGTTGTACACAAGGGATAAAATTCTGCGTGCAGATGATCTCTTTTCTCTCTTTCCCTCCCTCCCTCCCTCCCTCCCTCCCTCCCTCCCTCCCTCCCTCCCTCCCTCCCTCCCTCCCTCCCTCCCTCCCTCCCTCCCTCCCTCCCTCCCTCCCTCCCTCCCTCCCTCCCTCCAGAAGATGTATTGTAGAACTGCTGAGGTATGTCTCATTTTACTGGCTGTCTACCAGCTACATTACTAAGCTACAGCCTCCTTCTCTCTGCCTTGCTGACCACCCCTCTTCTACCCTCCTCCCTCTCCCTCTCCCCTCTACCACCTCCCTCTCTCTCTCCCTCCCACCTCCCTCTCCCATACTCCTCTACCACCTCCCTATCTTCCTCCCTCTCCCTCTCCCCTCTAACACCTCCCTCCCTCTCTCGCTCCCTCCTCCCTTTCCCCTCTAACACCTCCCTCTCCCTCTCTGCCTCCCTCCCCCTCTCCCATTCCCATCTACCACCTCCCTCTCTCCCGCTCTCCCTCACTCTCTCCCTCCCTCCTCCTTCTCCCATACCCCTCTCTCCATCCCTCTCTCCCTCTCTCCCTCCCTCCCTCACTCCTCGATCCCCATAGGGGACACCACAGGGGACACCACAGGGGACACCCAGCTGGATGGTGCTATGGATAAAAGTGTCTGCTAAATGATATCTAATAACCCTCAATACCCACATGGTATAACTTCCGGCGCCGACTGAGATGGCCGCCTCGCTTCGCGTTCCTAGGAAACTATGCAGTTTTTTGTTTTTTTACGTGTTATTTCTTACATTAGTACCCCAGGTCATCTTAGGTTTCATTACATACAGTCGAGAAGAACTACTGAATATAAGATCAGCGTCAACTCACCATCAGTACGACCAAGAATATGTTTTCCGCGACGCGGATCCTGTGTTCTGCCTTACAAACAGGACAACGGAATGGATCGCATGCAGCGACCCAAGGAAACGACTCCGAAAAAGAGGGAAACGCGGCGGTGTTCTGGTCAGACTCCGAAAAAGGGCACATCGTGCACCACTTCCCAGTATTCTTCTTGCCAATGTCCAGTCTCTCGACAACAAGGTTGATGAAATCCGAGCAAGGGTGGCATTCCAGAGACACATCAGAGACTGCAACGTTCTTTGCTTTACGGAGACATGGCTTACTGGGAAAACGCTATCCAGGGCGGTGCAGCCAACGGGTTTCTCCACGCATCGCGCCGACAGAAACAAACATCTCTCTGGTAAGAAGAGTGGCGGGGGCGTATGCCTCATGACTAAGGGGACATGGTGTGATGAAGGAAACATACAGGAACTCAAATCCTTCTGTTCACCTGATTTAGAATTCCTCACAATCAAATGTAGACCGCATTATCTTCCAAGAGAGTTCTCTTCGATTATAATCACAGCCGTATATATCCCCCCCCAAGCAGACACATCGATGGCTCTGAACGAACTTTATTTAACTCTTTGCAAACTGGAAAACATTTATCCGGAGGCTGCATTCATTGTAGCTGGGGATTTTAACAAAGCCAATCTGAAAACAAGACTCCCTAAATTTTATCAGCATATCGATTGCGCAACCAGGGGTGGTAAAACCTTGGATCATTGTTACTCTAACTTCCGCGACGCATATAAGGCCCTGCCCCGCCCCCCTTTCGGAAAAGCTGACCACGATTCCATTTTGCTGATCCCTGCCTACAGGCAGAAATTAAAACAAGAGGCTCCCACGCTGAGGTCTGTCCAACGCTGGTCAGACCAAGCTGACTCTACACTCCAAGACTGCTTCCATCACGTGGACTGGGACATGTTTCGTATTGCGTCAGATGGGAATATTGACGAATACGCTGATTCGGTGTGCGAGTTCATTAGAACGTGCGTCGAAGATGTCGTTCCCATAGCAACGATAAAAACATTCCCTAACCAGAAACCGTGGATTGATGGCAGCATTCGCGTGAAACTGAAAGCGCGAACCACTGCTTTTAATCAGGGCAAGGTGTCTGGCAACATGACTGAATACAAACAGTGCAGCTATTCCCTCCGTAAGGCTATTAAACAAGCTAAGCGTCAGTACAGAGACAAAGTGGAATCTCAATTCAATGGCTCAGACATAAGAGGCATGTGGCAGGGTCTACAGTCAATCACGGACTACAAGATGAAATCCAGCCCAGTCACGGACCAGGATGTCTGTGAGTAAGACATTTAAACGTGTTAACCCTCGCAAGGCTGCAGGCCCAGACGGCATCCCCAGCCGCGCCCTCAGAGCATGCGCAGACCAGCTGGCCGGTGTGTTTACGGACATATTCAATCAATCCTTATACCAGTCTGCTGTTCCCACATGCTTCAAGAGGGCCACCATTGTTCCTGTTCCCAAGAAAGCTAAGGTAACTGAGCTAAACGACTACCGCCCCGTAGCACTCACTTCCGTCATCATGAAGTGCTTTGAGAGACTAGTCAAGGACCATATCACCTCCACCCTACCTGACACCCTAGACCCACTCCAATTTGCTTACCGCCCAAATAGGTCCACAGACGATGCAATCTCAACCACACTGCACACTGCCCTAACCCACCTGGACAAGAGGAATACCTATGTGAGAATGCTGTTCATCGACTAAAGCTCGGCATTCAACACCATAGTACCCTCCAAGCTCGTCATCAAGCTCGAGACCCTGGGTCTCGACCCCGCCCTGTGCAACTGGGTACTGGACTTCCTGACGGGCCGCCCCCAGGTGGTGAGGGTAGGCAACAACATCTCCTCCCCGCTGATCCTCAACACGGGGCCCCACAAGGGTGCGTTCTGA
Source organism: Oncorhynchus gorbuscha (assembly GCF_021184085.1). Classification (NCBI taxonomy): domain Eukaryota; kingdom Metazoa; phylum Chordata; class Actinopteri; order Salmoniformes; family Salmonidae; genus Oncorhynchus; species Oncorhynchus gorbuscha. Next base: position 4,117,523 of record NC_060179.1, on the reverse strand, counting down.
GCCCTCTCCTGTACTCCCTGTTCACCCACGACTGCGTGGCCACGCACGCCTCCAACTCAATCATCAAGTTTGCGGACGACACAACAGTGGTAGGCTTGATTACCAACAACGACGAGACGGCCTACAGGGAGGAGGTGAGGGCCCTCGGAGTGTGGTGTCAGGAAAATAACCTCACACTCAACGTCAACAAAACTAAGGAGATGATTGTGGACTTCAGGAAACAGCAGAGGGAACACCCCCTATCCACATCGATGGAACAGTAGTGGAGAGGGTAGCTAGTTTTAAGTTCCTCGGCATACACATCACAGACAAACTGAATTGGTCCACTCACACTGACAGCGTCGTGAAGAAGGCGCAGCAGCGCCTATTCAACCTCAGGAGGCTGAAGGAATTCGGCTTGTCACCAAAAGCACTCACAAACTTCTACAGATGCACAATCGAGAGCATCCTGGCGGGCTGTATCACCGCCTGGTACGGCAACTGCTCCGCCCTCAACCGTAAGGCTCTCCAGAGGGTAGTGAGGACTGCACAACGCATCACCGGGGCAAACTACCTGCCCTCCAGGACACCTACACCACCCGTTGTTACAGGAAGGCCATAAAGATCATCAAGGACATCAACCACCCGAACCACTGCCTGTTCACCCCGCTATCATCCAGAAGGCGAGGTCAGTACAGGTGCATCAAAGCTGGGACCGAGAGACTGAAAAACAGCTTCTATCTCAAGGCCATCAGACTGTTAAACAGCCACCACTAACACTGAGTGGCTGCTGCAAACACACTGTCATTGACACTGACCCAACTCCAGCCATTTTAATAATGGGAATTGATGGGAAATGATGTAAATATATCACTAGCCACTTTAAACAATGCTACCTTATATAATGTTACTTACCCTACATTATTCATCTCATATGCATATGTATATACTGTACTCTACATCATCGACTGCATCCTTATGTAACACATGTATCACTAGCCACTTTAACTATGCCACTTTGTTTACTTTGTCTACACACTCATCTCATATGTATATACTGTACTCGATACCATCTACTGTATGCTGCTCTGTACCATCACTCATTCATATATCCTTATGTACATGTTCCTTATCCCCTTACACTGTGTATAAGACAGTAGTTTTGGAATTGTTAGCTAGATTACTTGTTGGTTATCACTGCATTGTCGGAACTAGAAGCACAAGCATTTCGCTACACTCGCATTAACATCTGCTAACCATGTGTATGTGACAAATAAAATTTGATTTGATTTGATTTTGATTTTAACAGGCTGGCTCAGACAGTTGGCTCGGTTTCTAGTCAGGGTTAATGCAATACAAACTATTGTTCACACACACACACACACACACACACACAGACACACACACACACACACACACACACACACACACACACACACACACACACACACACACACACACACACACACACACACACACACACACACACACACACACACACACACACACACACACACACACACACACACAGACACACACACACACACACAGTGTAAAGTATCCTACAGCATTAAAAAACAAAACAACATAAACATCAAAACAAATTAACACCGGTCCCCCCCCCCCCCCCCCCCAGGCTGGATCAGACACAGGAAGTATGTGAGTTGGCCAAAGTGTCAAGTCAGGATTATTTAAGCTTGACTAACACTATTAGTTGGCCAAAGTGTTAAGTCAGGATTATTTAAGCTTGACTAACACTATTAGTTGGCCAAAGTGTTAAGTCAGGATTATTTAAGCTTGACTAACACTATTAGTTGGCCAGAGAAACCCAACGCCCACATCCAGAATGATTGATACACGGCAGCAGGGCGGCCAGTGCTGCAGCACATCTTCTAATGGAGTTATATATTTTCGGCTGCTGCTATTATGAGATATGCTAAGTTCACTTAAAGAGAAATACATCCCTCTCCCCTCTACCACCTCCCTCTCTTCCTCCCTCCTCCCTCTCCCATACCCTTCTATGTCCTCCCTCTCTTCCTCCCTCCTTCCTCTCCCCTCTACCACCTCCCTCTCTTCCTCCCTCCTCCCTCTCCCATACCCTTCTATGTCCTCCCTCTCTTCCTCCCTCCTTCCTCTCCCCTCTACCACCTCCCTCTCTTCCTCCCTCCTCCCTCTCCCATACCCATCTATGTCCTCCCTCTCTTCCTCCCTCCTTCCTCTCCCCTCTACCACCTCCCTCTCTTCCTCCCTCCTCCCTCCCATACCCATCTATGTCCTCCCCCCTCTCCCTCCTTCCCTCCCCTCTACCACCTCCCTCCTTCCTCCCTCCTCCCTCTCCCATACCCCTACGTCCTCCCTCTCCCACCTCCCCTCTTCCTCTCCCTACCCCCTCACCTCTCCTCCTCCCCCTCCCCCTCCCTCTCTCGCTCCCTCTCTCTCCCTCCCACCTCCCTCTCCCATATCCCTCTACCACCTTCCTCTCTTCCTCCCTCTCTTCCTCTCCCATACCCCTTCTATCACAACCTCTCTTCCTCCCTCTCCCCCTCCCTCTCTCGCTCCCTTTCTCTCTCCCTCCCACCTCCCTCTCCAAAACTCCTCTACCACCTCCCTATCTTCCTCCCTCTCCCTCTCCCCTCTACCACCTCCCTCCCTCTCTCCCTCCCTCCCTCCTCCCTCTCTCACTCCCTCCTCCCTCTCCCCTCTAATACCTCCCTCTCTCCCTCCTGGACATATTGAGGAGAGAGAAAGATGGACATATTGGGGTGAGAAAGGTGGACATATTGAGGAGAGTGAGATGGACATATTGAGGAGAGAGAGGTGGACATATTGAGGAGAGACAGATGGACATATTGAGGAGAGAAAGGTGGACATATTGAGGAGAGAGAAAGGTGGACATATTGAGGAGAGAGAAAGGTGGACATATTGAGGAGAGAGAGGTGGACATATTGAGGAGAGAAAGGTGGACATATTGAGGAGAGAGAAAGGTGGACATATTGAGGAGAGAAAGGTGGACATGTTGAGGAGAGAGAGGTGGACATATTGAGGAGAGAGAAAGGTGGACATGTTGAGGAGAGAGAGAGGTGGACAATCTCATGCCCACATTCTCATCGACGGGGGCTGTAGTGGGGAGCAGGTTGAGAGCTTCAAGTTCCTTGGCGTCCACATCTCCAACAAACTAACGTGGTCCAAACACACCAAGACAGTCGTGAAGAGGACACGACAAAACCTATTCCCCCTCAGGAGACTGAAAAGATTTGGCATGCGTCCTGAGATCCTCAAAAGGTTCTACAGCTGCACCATCGAGAGCATGGTTGCATCACTGCCTGGTACGGCAACTGCTCAGCCTCTGACCGCAAGACACTACAGAGGGTAGTGCGAACGGCCAAGTACATCACTGGGGCCAAGCTTCCAGCCATCCAGGATCTCTATATCAGGCGATGTCAGAGGAAGGCTCTAAAAATGGCCAAAGACTCCAGGTACCCCTATTCATAGACTGTCCTCTCTGGTACCTTACGGCAAGAGGTTCCAGAGCACCAAGTCTAGAGGCTTCTAAAAGGCTCCTACCCACAAGACATTCGACTCCTGAACATCTAAATGACTATTTGCATTTTTAATAAAAGCTTTGCACACTATTGGCATTCTCTTAACCATCATGCTTTTCCAAAAGTCTTGAAGGAGTTCCCACATATGCTGAGCCCTTGTTGGCTGCTTTTCCTTCAAAAGCTGATAGAAGTGTATCCACTGTCTTCACCTCATGACAATACACCTACAGTCTAGTTAAGACAGACAGTATTATAGATGCTCCTCTCCTCTCCTCTCCTCCCCTAACCTCCCCTGCCCTCTCCTCCCTCCCTCCCTCCCTCCCTCCCTCCCTCCCTCCCTCCCTCCCCTCCCCTCCCCTCCCCTCCCCTCCCCTCCCCTCCCCTCCCCTCCCCTCCCCTCCCCTCGGCTCTGGTCTAAAGTAGTGCACTATATAGGTAATAGGGTTCCATATGGAATGTGTTTAATAATGCAGAAATCCTGCCAGACCAAGCTGAGATCAGAGCTGGAGCTATGATATTGTAAAGTAAATGAGAAGAGAGAGAGAGAATGAGTGAGAGAGAGAATGAGAGAGAGAGAGAGAGAATGAGTGAGAGAGAGAATGAGAGAGAGAGAGAGAATGAGTGAGAGAGAGAGAATGAGAGAGAGAGAGAGAGAGAGAGAGAGAGAGAGAGAGAGAGAGAGAGAGAGAGAGAGAGAGAGAGAGAGAGAGAGAGAGAGAGAGAGAGAGACAGAGAGAGAGAGAGACAGAGAGAAAGAGAGAGAGAGCGAGAGAGAGATAAACCATGGTCACCGTTTCATATTTAATCACTACAATGGAAGAACACATGTGTTAAAGTCTATATTCCAACCCTATAACCCCTCTCTCTATAAGCTGACTCATCTCTCTCTTTACCCACTCTCCCGCCCCTCTCTCTCTCTTTCTCTCTCCTCTCTTTCCCTCCTCTATTTCCTCTCTCCCCACTCTCTACCTCCTCTCTCTCTCTTTCTCTCTCCTCTCTTTCCCTCCTCTATTTCCTCTCTCCCCTCTCTCTACCTCCTCTCTCAACCTCTCCCCTCCCTGCTCGATCTCCAGTACAAAGAGAGTCAGTGAAATTCAATCCATCTGACACCAATCTCTGACCTGACACATTTCTGCACATGGACCAAAATAATGATGCTTTAGTTTCTCTCTCTCTCTCTGTCTCTCTCTAACCTTCTTCAACCTGTCTCCTCCCCTTCATCAACACTCATTGAAGTGGATTTAACTTCTTATGGCTGGGGGGCAGTATTGAGTAGCTTGGATGAATAAGGTGCCCAGAGTAAACTGCCTGCTACTCAGTCCCAGTTGCTAATATATGCATATTATTAGTAGATTTGGATAGAAAACACTCTGAAGTCTGAAGTTTCTGAAACGGTTTGAATGATGTCTGAGAGTATAACAGAACTCATATGGCAGGTGAAAACCTGAGATAAAATCCAACCAGGAAGTTGAAAATCTGAGGTTTGTAGTTTTTCAACTCATTCCCTATTGAAGACACAGTGGGATATTGGTCATGTTGCACTTCCTAAGGCTTCCACTAGATGTCACCAGTCTTTAGAAACGTGTTTGAGGCTTCTACTGTAAAGGAGGGGCTCTTTGAGTCAGTGGTCTGGCACAGTGCCACAAGCTCGTGACGCTCGTTCACGTTCCATTGATTTTCTACAGACAAAGGAATTCTCCGGTTGGAACAATATTGAAGATTTATGTTGAAAACATCCAAAATATTGATTCTATACATTGTGTACATTGTTTGACATGTTTCATGACTGTAGAACTTTTTTGTCTGCTCCTAGTGAGTTTGGATTTGTTTATTTGATTTGTTCGCGCTAAAAAAAGTAGCTACTTGGACATAAATGATGGACATTATCAAACAAAACAAAAATGTATTGTGGAACTGGGATTCCTAAGAGTGCATTCTGATGAAGACAATCAAAGGTAAGTGAATATAATTTTATTTCTGACTTCTGTTGACTGCACAATATGGCGGATATCTTTTTGTCTTGTTTGGTCTCTGAGCGCCGTACTCAGATTATTGTATCGTTTGCTTTTTCCGTAAAACTTAAAAAAAAAAAAATCTGACACAGCTGTTAAGTTTATCCAAAGTTCCATGCATAACACTTGTATTTTCATCAACATTTATTCATTATGACAATTTCAATTGAAAAATCAGATGTTTTTGTAAATTGATGTTGCTCGAACAAAACATCTGCAACAACTGATGAAGATCATCTTTAAAATTTTTGGTGTGAAATATCGTTTATAATGCCTATTTGAGGACACTGTGGTTACGTCTTTAAAATGGTGTGAAATACTTATATGTTTGAGGAATTTTAATTACTTAATTATTCTGTTGTTTTGAATTTTGGCGCCCTGCACTTTCACTGGCTGTTGTCATATCGATCCCGTTAACGGGATCTCAGCCTTAAGAAAGGTGACATCAATAAGGGATCATAGTGTTCACCTGCATTCACCTGGTCAGTTAATGGCATGTTATTGCGGGTGTAGTGACATGCTTGTGCTCCAACAGTGCATCTAACAATTCACTACAACACATCTAAATGTAAAAGAGTCAGAGTGGCATTGACTAGAATACAGTAGAATACAGTGTATACATATGAGATGAGTAAAACAGTACAGTAGAATACAGTATATACATATGAGATGAGTAAAACAGTACGTAAACATTATTATTAAAGTGACTAGTGATTCCATGTCTATGTACATACATTTAGGGCAGCAGCCTCTAAGGTGCAGGGTTGAGTAACCGGGTGGTAGGCGGCTGGTGATGGCTATTTAACAGTCTGATGGCCTTGAGGAAGAAGCTGTTTTCAGTCTCTCGGGTCCCCTCGCTTTGATGCACCTGTACTGACCTCGCCCCGTACGCTGTTTCGTCATTGTTGGTTAATCAGGCCTACTACTGTTGTGTTGTCTGCAAACTTGATGATTGAGTTGGAGTCATAGATGAACAGGGAGTAGAGGAGGGGGCTGAGCACGCACCCTGGTGGGGCCCCTGTGTTGAGGATCAGCATAGTGGAGGTGTTGTTTCCTACCTTCACCACCTGGGGGCGGCCCGTCGGGAAGTCCAGGACCCAGTTGCACCGGGCGGGGTTGAGACCCAGGGCCTTAAGCTTAATGATGAGCTTGGAGAGTACAGTACTATGGTGTTGAAAGCTGAGCTGCAGTCATTCTTACATAGGTATTCCTCTTGTCCAGATGAGATAGGGCAGTGTGCAGTGTGATGGCGATTGCATCATCCATGGATCTGTTGAGGCGGTATGCAAATTGGAGTGGGTCTAGAGTGTCAGGTAGGGTGGAGGTGATATGATCCTTGACTAGTCTCTCATGATGACAGAAGTAAGTTCTACTGGGCAATAGTCAATAGTTACCTTTGCTTTCTTGGGTACAGGAACTATGGTGGCCATCGTGAAGCATGTGGGGACAGCAGACTGAGATTGAATATGTCCGTAAAAACTCCAGCCAGCTGATCTGTCGGTGACACTGTGTTATCCTTAACGCGGGTGAATAACGCGGGTGAATAACGCGGGTGAATAACGCGGGTGAATAAGGTGTTTAGCTTGTCTGGTAGCACGTTGTTGTCCGCAATCTGGCTGGTTTTCCCTGGTTTTTCCCTTTGTAGTCTGTGATTGTTTGTAGACTCTGCACTTACGTCTCATGTTGAAATGCGACTTCACTTTATCTCTGACATTCTGCCTGTCTGATTGTCTTATGCAAGGACTATCTGCCCAGATTCCCAGTCACACTTCCCGTGGTCACACTTCCTTATGAACTCAGTCACCGTGTCAGTGTACTCGTCAATGTTATTCTCAGAGGAAACCCGGAACATATCCCAGTCCACGTGATCAAAACAATTGTGAAGCATGGATTCCGATTGGATAGACAAGCATTGAATAGACCTTAGGACGGGTACTTTCTGTTTGAGTTTTTGCCTGTAGGAAGGCAGGAGCAGAAAATAGTTGTGATCTGATTTGCCGTAGAGAGGATGGGGGAGGGCTTTGTAGGCATCCCAGATTGGAGAGAAACAATGGTTGAGAGTTCTTTTAGCACGACCTATAGCCACGAGTACTGCAGTCAATGTGTTAATATAATTTCGGTAGTGTTTTCCTCATATTAGCCTTGTTAAAATCCCAAGCTACAATAAATGCAGCCTCGGGATATGTGGTTTCCAGTTTGCACAAAGTACAGTGT
>NC_060179.1:4087276-4102276 GCF_021184085.1 Oncorhynchus gorbuscha | reverse complement strand
ATCTCACACCACCTAGCCACAGCAGCAGACACCACTACCTCTACACTATCTCACACCACCTAGCCACAGCAGCAGACACCACTACCTCTACACTATCTCACACCACCTAGCCACAGCAGCAGACACCACCACCTCTACATGATCTCACACCACCTAGACACACCACCTAGCCACACCACCTAGCCACAGCAGCAGACACCACCACCTCTACACTATCTCACACCACCTAGACACACCACCTAGCCACACCACCTAGCCACAGCATCAGACACCACTACCTCTACACTATCTCACACCACCTAGCCACAGCAGCAGACACCACTACCTTTACACTATCTCACACCACCTAGCCACATCAGCAGACACCACTACCTCTACACTATCTCACACCACCTAGACACACCACCTAGCCACAACAGCAGACACCACTACCTCTACACTATCTCACACCACCTAGCCACAGCAGCAGACACCACCACCTCTACACTATCTCACACCACCTAGCCACAGCAGCAGACACTACCACCTCTACACTATCTCACACCACCTAGCCACAACAGCAGACACCACCACCTCTACACTATCTCACACCACCTAGCCACAGCAGCAGACACCACTACCTCTACACTATCTCACACCACCTAGCCACAACAGCAGACACCACTACCTCTACACTATCTCACACCACCTAGCCACACAGCAGACACCACCACCTCTACACTATCTCACACCACCTAGCCACAGCAGCAGACACCACCACCTCTACACTATCTCACACCACCTAGCCACAGCAGCAGACACCACTACCTCTACACTATCTCACACCACCTAGCCACAGCAGCAGACACCACTACCTCTACACTATCTCACACCACCTAGCCACAGCAGCAGACACCACTACCACCACCTCAGCAGACACCACACTATCTCACACCACCTAGCCACAGCAGCAGACACCACTACCTCTACACTATCTCACACCACCTAGCCACATCAGCAGACACCACTACCTCTACACTATCTCACACCACCTAGACACACCACCTAGCCACAACAGCAGACACCACTACCTCTACACTATCTCACACCACCTAGCCACAGCAGCAGACACCACCACCTCTACACTATCTCACACCACCTAGCCACAGCAGCAGACACTACCACCTCTACACTATCTCACACCACCTAGCCACAACAGCAGACACCACCACCTCTACACTATCTCACACCACCTAGCCACAGCAGCAGACACCACTACCTCTACACTATCTCACACCACCTAGCCACAACAGCAGACACCACCACCTCTACACTATCTCACACCACCTAGCCACAGCAGCAGACACCACTACCTCTACACTATCTCACACCACCTAGCCACAACAGCAGACACCACCACCTCTACACTATCTCACACCACCTAGCCACAGCAGCAGACACCACTACCTCTACACTATCTCACACCACCTAGCCACAGCAGCAGACACCACTACCTCTACACTCTCTCACACCACCTAGCCACAACAGCAGACACCACCACCTCTACACTATCTCACACCACCTAGCCACAACAGCAGACACCACCACCTCTACACTATCTCACACCACCTAGCCACAACAGCAGACACCACCACCTCTACACTATCTCACACCACCTAGCCACAACAGCAGACACCACCACCTCTACACTATCTCACACCACCTAGCCACAACAGCAGACACCACCACCTCTACACTATCTCACACCACCTAGCCACAGCAGCAGACACCACTACCTCTACACTATCTCACACCACCTAGCCACAGCAGCAGACACCACTACCTCTACACTATCTCACACCACCTAGCCACAGCAGCAGACACCACTACCTCTACACTATCTCACACCACCTAGCCACAGCAGCAGACACCACTACCTCTACACTATCTCACACCACCTAGCCACAGCAGCAGACACCACTACCTCTACACTATCTCACACCACCTAGCCACAACAGCAGACACCACTACCTCTACACTATCTCACACCACCTAGCCACAACAGCAGACACCACTACCTCTACACGATCTCACACCACCTAGCCACAGCAGCAGACACCACCACCTCTACACGATCTCACACCACCTAGCCACAGCAGCAGACACCACCACCTCTACACTATCTCACACCACCTAGCCACAGCAGCAGACACCACCACCTCTACACTATCTCACACCACCTAGCCACAGCAGCAGACACCACCACCTCTACACTATCTCACACCACCTAGCCACAGCAGCAGACACTACCACCTCTACACGATCTCACACCACCTAGCCACACCACCTAGCCACAGCAGCAGACACCACCACCTCTACACTATCTCACACCACCTAGCCACAGCAGCAGACACCACCACCTCTACACGATCTCACACCACCTAGACACACCACCTAGCCACACCACCTAGCCACAGCAGCAGACACCACCACCTCTACACTATCTCACACCACCTAGCCACAGCAGCAGACACCACCACCTCTACATGATCTCACACCACCTAGACACACCACCCTAGCCACACCACCTAGCCACAGCAGCAGACACCACCACCTCTACACTATCTCACACCACCTAGACACACCACCTAGCCACACCACCTAGCCACAGCATCAGACACCACTACCTCTACACTATCTCACACCACCTAGCCACAGCAGCAGACACCACTACCTTTACACTATCTCACACCACCTAGCCACATCAGCAGACACCACTACCTCTACACTATCTCACACCACCTAGACACACCACCTAGCCACAACAGCAGACACCACTACCTCTACACTATCTCACACCACCTAGCCACAGCAGCAGACACCACCACCTCTACACTATCTCACACCACCTAGCCACAGCAGCAGACACTACCACCTCTACACTATCTCACACCACCTAGCCACAACAGCAGACACCACCACCTCTACACTATCTCACACCACCTAGCCACAGCAGCAGACACCACTACCTCTACACTATCTCACACCACCTAGCCACAACAGCAGACACCACCACCTCTACACTATCTCACACCACCTAGCCACAGCAGCAGACACCACTACCTCTACACTATCTCACACCACCTAGCCACAACAGCAGACACCACCACCTCTACACTATCTCACACCACCTAGCCACAGCAGCAGACACCACTACCTCTACACTATCTCACACCACCTAGCCACAGCAGCAGACACCACTACCTCTACACTATCTCACACCACCTAGCCACAACAGCAGACACCACTACCTCTACACTATCTCACACCACCTAGCCACAACAGCAGACACCACTACCTCTACACGATCTCACACCACCTAGCCACAGCAGCAGACACCACCACCTCTACACGATCTCACACCACCTAGCCACAGCAGCAGACACCACCACCTCTACACTATCTCACACCACCTAGCCACAGCAGCAGACACCACCACCTCTACACTATCTCACACCACCTAGCCACAGCAGCAGACACCACCACCTCTACACTATCTCACACCACCTAGCCACAGCAGCAGACACTACCACCTCTACACGATCTCACACCACCTAGCCACACCACCTAGCCACAGCAGCAGACACCACCACCTCTACACTATCTCACACCACCTAGCCACAGCAGCAGACACCACCACCTCTACACGATCTCACACCACCTAGACACACCACCTAGCCACACCACCTAGCCACAGCAGCAGACACCACCACCTCTACACTATCTCACACCACCTAGCCACAGCAGCAGACACCACCACCTCTACATGATCTCACACCACCTAGACACACCACCCTAGCCACACCACCTAGCCACAGCAGCAGACACCACCACCTCTACACTATCTCACACCACCTAGACACACCACCTAGCCACACCACCTAGCCACAGCATCAGACACCACTACCTCTACACTATCTCACACCACCTAGCCACAGCAGCAGACACCACTACCTTTACACTATCTCACACCACCTAGCCACATCAGCAGACACCACTACCTCTACACTATCTCACACCACCTAGACACACCACCTAGCCACAACAGCAGACACCACTACCTCTACACTATCTCACACCACCTAGCCACAGCAGCAGACACCACCACCTCTACACTATCTCACACCACCTAGCCACAGCAGCAGACACTACCACCTCTACACTATCTCACACCACCTAGCCACAACAGCAGACACCACCACCTCTACACTATCTCACACCACCTAGCCACAGCAGCAGACACCACTACCTCTACACTATCTCACACCACCTAGCCACAACAGCAGACACCACCACCTCTACACTATCTCACACCACCTAGCCACAGCAGCAGACACCACTACCTCTACACTATCTCACACCACCTAGCCACAACAGCAGACACCACCACCTCTACACTATCTCACACCACCTAGCCACAGCAGCAGACACCACTACCTCTACACTATCTCACACCACCTAGCCACAGCAGCAGACACCACTACCTCTACACTCTCTCACACCACCTAGCCACAACAGCAGACACCACCACCTCTACACTATCTCACACCACCTAGCCACAACAGCAGACACCACCACCTCTACACTATCTCACACCACCTAGCCACAACAGCAGACACCACCACCTCTACACTATCTCACACCACCTAGCCACAACAGCAGACACCACCACCTCTACACTATCTCACACCACCTAGCCACAACAGCAGACACCACCACCTCTACACTATCTCACACCACCTAGCCACAGCAGCAGACACCACTACCTCTACACTATCTCACACCACCTAGCCACAGCAGCAGACACCACTACCTCTACACCATCTCACACCACCTAGCCACAGCAGCAGACACCACTACCTCTACACTATCTCACACCACCTAGCCACAACAGCAGACACCACTACCTCTACACTATCTCACACCACCTAGCCACAACAGCAGACACCACTACCTCTACACGATCTCACACCACCTAGCCACAGCAGCAGACACCACCACCTCTACACGATCTCACACCACCTAGCCACAGCAGCAGACACCACTACCTCTACACTATCTCACCCCACCTAGCCACAGCAGCAGACACCACTACCTCTACACTATCTCACACCACCTAGCCACAGCAGCAGACACCACCACCTCTACACTATCTCACACCACCTAGCCACAGCAGCAGACACCACTACCTCTACACTATCTCACACCACCTAGCCACAGCAGCAGACACCACCACCTATCTACACTATCTCACACCACCTAGCCACAGCAGCAGACACCACCACCTCTATACTATCTCACACCACCTAGCCACAGCAGCAGACACCACCACCTCTACACTATCTCACACCACCTAGCCACAACAGCAGACACCACCACCTCTATACTGTTCTCACACCACCTAGCCACAGCAGCAGACACCACCACCTCTACAATCTCACACCACCTAGACACAACAGCAGACTTGTAATTTGTTTTCTCATAATTTGCAAATAAATTCATTAAAAACCTACAGTGTGATTTTCTGGAATTTGTTTTCTCATTTTGTTGTCATAGTTGAAACTTGCACAATTGGTGGCTGCCTAAATACTTGTTTGCCCCACTGTAAATCTGTCTCTCTCTCAGCAACTCTCTCTTCTACTCTTGAATGAGATGAATGCCAGCCAGGACAGCACTACTCAGTTATCTCAGACACACACACACACACACACACACACACACACACACACACACACACACACACACACACACACACACACACACACACACACACACACACACACACACACACACACACACACACACACACACACACACACACACACACACACACACACACACACACACACACACACACACACACACACACACACACACACACACACACACACACACACACACACACACACACACACATACTGATAGTGGAAGCTGGCACCACAGGGGCTTCTACACCAGCATCATTCTAGCTCTCAATCGATTGGTTGATCAACACCATGAGGTCATCCGCTCTTCCCCAGGGGCTGATGGGACGGCTCGTCCAGGCCTGCTTTCTCACAGATGGGATGTGTGTGTGTGTGTGTGTGTGTGTGTGTGTGTGTGTGTGTGTGTGTGTGTGTGTGTGTGTGTGTGTGTGTGTGTGTGTGTGTGTTTGTGTGAGTCCTCTTGTTTCTCCAATTCCAGACTTACTCCTGTATTCCACTTGACTGAATTAACTGTGATCCCCTTTCCTCTCCTCTTTCTCTCTCTCTCTACCATCTGTTGGTTTCCTTTCTTCCCTCTCTACCTCTCTACCTCTCTACCTCTCTACCTCTCTACCTCTCTCCCTCTCTCCCTCTCTACCTCTCTACCTATCTTCCCTCTCTACCTCTCTTCCCTCTCTACCTCTCTACCTCTCTTCCCTCTCTACCTCTCTACCTCTCTTCCCTCTCTACCTCTCTACCTCTCTTCCCTCTCTCCCTCTCTACCTCTCTTCCCTCTCTACCTCTCTTCCCTCTCTACCTCTCTTCCTCTCTACCTCTCTCCCTCTCTTCCTCTCTTCCCCTCTCTTCCCTCTCTCCCTCTCTACCTCTCTCCCTCTCTACCTCTCTTCCCTCTCTTCCCTCTCTACCTCTCTACCTCTCTTCTCTCCCTCTCTACCTCTCTACCTCTCTTCCTCTCTACCTCTCTACCTCTCTTCCCTCTCTACCTCTCTTCCTCTCTTCCCTCTCTACCTCTCTACCTCTCTACCTCTCTTCCCTCTCTACCTCTCTTCCTCTCTCCCTCTCTACCTCTCTACCTCTCTTCCCTCTCTCCTCTCTACCTCTCTACCTCTCTTCCCTCTCTACCTCTCTATCTCTCTCCTACCTCTCTACCTCTCTACCTCTCTTCCTCTCTTCCCTCTCTTCCTCTCTCTTCTACCTCTCTCCCTCTCTACCTCTCTACCTCTCTTCCTCTCTTCCTCTCTTCCCTCTCTACCTCTCTTACCTCTCTACCCTCTCTACCTCTCTACCTCTCTACCTCTCTTCCTCTCTACCTCTCTTCCCTCTCTACCTCTCTACTCTCTTCTTCTACCTCTCTACCTCTCTACCTCTCTACCTCTCTTCCCTCTCTACCTCTCTACCTCTCTTCCCTCTCTACCTCTCTACCTCTCTTCCCTCTCTACCTCTCTACCTCTCTTCCCTCTCTACCTCTCTACCTCTCTTCCCCTCTTCCCTTCTTCCTCTCTACCTCTCTTCCCTCTCTCCCTCTCTACCTCTCTACCTCTCTACCTCTTCCCTCTCTACCTCTCTACCTCTCTTCCCTCTCTACCTCTCTACCTCTCTTCCTCTCTTCCCTCTCTACCTCTCTACCTCTCTTCCCTCTCTACCTCTCTACCTCTCTACCTCTCTTTCCTCTCTACCTCTCTACCTCTCTTACCTCTCTTCCCTCTCTACCTCTCTACCTCTCTTCCCTCTCTCCCTCTCTACCTCTCTTCCTCTCTACCTCTCTTCCCTCTCTACCTCTCTACCTCTCTACCTCTCTTCCTCTCTTCCCTCTCTACCTCTCTACCTCTCTACCTCTCTACCTCTCTTCCCTCTCTACCTCTCTTCCTCTCTACCTCTCTTACCTCTCTACCTCTCTACCTCTCTTCCCCTCTCTACCTCTCTACCTCTCTCCCTCTCTCCCTCTCTTCCCTCTCTCCTCTCTACCTCTCTACCTCTCCCTTCCCTCTCTACCTCTCTACCTCTCTACTCTACCTCCACCTCTCTTCTCTCCCTCTCTACCTCTCTTCTCTACCTCTCCCTCTCTTCCCTCTCTACCTCTCTACCTCTCTTCCTCTCTTCCCTCTCTTCCCTCTCTACCTCTCTTCCCTCTCTACCTCTCTACCTCTCTTCCTCTCTTCCCTCTCTACCTCTCTACCTCTCTACCTCTCTTCCCTCTCTTCCCTCTCTACCTCTCTTCTCCCTCTCTTCCCTCTCTACCTCTCTCCCTCTCTACCTCTCTACCTCTCTACCTCTCTTCCCTCTCTGCCTCTCTACCTCTCTACCTCTCTTCCCTCTCTACCTCTCTACCTCTCTTCCCTCTCTACCTCTCTCTTCCCTCTCTACCTCTCTTCCCTCTCTACCTCTCTTCCTCTCTACCTCTCTACCTCTCTACCTCTCTCTCTACCTCTCTTCCTCTCTTCCCTCTCTACCTCTCTTCCTCTCTACCTCTCTACCTCTCTTCCCTCTCTACCTCTCTACCTCTCTTCCCTCTCTTCCCTCTCTACCTCTCTTCCTCTCTTCCTCTCTTCCCTCTCTACCTCTCTACCTCTCTACCTCTCTCCCTCTCTACCTCTCTACCTCTCTCCCTCTCTACCTCTCTACCTCTCTACCTCTCTACCTCTCTTCCCTCTCTACCTCTCTACCTCTCTACCTCTCTACCTCTCTACCTCTCTTCCCTCTCTACCTCTCTACCTCTCTACCTCTCCACCTCTCTACCTCTCTACCTCTCTACCTCTCCACCTCTCTACCTCTCTACCTCTCTACCTCTCTACCTCTCTACCTCTCTCTGGATCCACTAGGTGCATTGGGGAGATATGTGCTTGTTGGTTGGGTCATTGCAGGTCAAAGAAACCATATCACATGACCTCTATTGATCAATAAATCCACCTCTCTGTCAGCTAGCTGCTACATAATAATGTTTACAGGACCACTAACCAGCCACAGGGTTTATAAAGCCTGGTTATAACACTGTCAGCTAGCTACTACATAGTAATGATTACAGGACCACTCACCAGCCACAGGGTTTATAAAGGCTGGTTATAACACTGTCAGCTAGCTACTACATAGTAATGTTTACAGGACCACTCACCAGCCACAGGGTTTATAAAGCCTGGTTATAACACTGTCAGCTAGCTACTACACAATGATGTGTACAGAACCACTAACCAGCCACAGGGTTTATAAAGGCTGGTTATAACACCCTCTCAGCTAGCTACTACACAATGATGTGTACAGAACCACTAACCAGCCACAGGGTTTATAAAGGCTGGTTATAACACTGTCAGCTAGCTACTACATAATAATAACCATTAACCAGCCACAGGGTTTATAAAGGCTGGTTATAACACTGTCAGCTAGCTACTACACAATGATGTGTACAGAACCACTAACCAGCCACAGGGTTTATAAAGGCTGGTTATAACACTGTCAGCTAGCTACTACATAATAATAACCATTAACCAGCCACAGGGTTTATAAAGGCTGGTTATAACACTCTTCCTAGCTACTACATAATAATAACCATTAACCAGCCACAGGGTTCATAAAGGCTGGTTATAACACTGTCAGCTAGCTACTACACAATGATGTGTACAGAACCACTGACCAGCCACAGGGTTTATAAAGGCTGGTTATAACACTGTCAGCTAGCTACTACATAATAATGTTTACAGGACCACTCACCAGCCACAGGGTTTATAAAGCCTCTACCTCTTATAACACTGTCTCTCTTAGCTACTACACAATGATGTGTACAGAACCACTGACCAGCCACAGGGTTTATAAAGGCTGGTTATAACACTGTCAGCTAGCTACTACATAATAATGTTTACAGGACCACTCACCAGCCACAGGGTTTATAAAGCCTGGTTATAACACTGTCAGCTAGCTACTACATAATAATAACCATTAACCAGCCACAGGGTTTATAAAGGCTGGTTATAACACTGTCAGCTAGCTACTACATAATAATAACCACTCACCAGCCACAGGGTTTATAAAGGCTGGTTATAACACTGTCAGCTAGCTACTACACAATGATGTGTACAGAACCATTAACCAGCCACAGGGTTTATAAAGGCTGGTTATAACACTGTCAGCTAGCTACTACATAATAATGTTTACAGGACCACTCACCAGCCACAGGGTTTATAAAGCCTGGTTATAACACTGTCAGCTAGCTACTACACAATGATGTGTACAGAACCACTGACCAGCCACAGGGTTTATAAAGGCTGGTTATAACACTGTCAGCTAGCTACTACATAATAATGTTTACAGGACCACTCACCAGCCACAGGGTTTATAAAGCCTGGTTATAACACTGTCAGCTAGCTACTACATAATAATAACCATTAACCAGCCACAGGGTTTATAAAGGCTGGTTATAACACTGTCAGCTAGCTACTACATAATAATAACCACTCACCAGCCACAGGGTTTATAAAGGCTGGTTATAACACTGTCAGCTAGCTACTACACAATGATGTGTACAGAACCATTAACCAGCCACAGGGTTTATAAAGGCTGGTTATAACACTGTCAGCTAGCTACTACATAATAATAACCATTAACCAGCCACAGGGTTCATAAAGGCTGGTTATAACACTGTCAGCTAGCTACTACACAATGATGTGTACAGAACCACTAACCAGCCACAGGGTTTATAAAGGCTGGTTATAACACTGTCAGCTAGCTACTACATAATAATAACCATTAACCAGCCACAGGGTTTATAAAGGCTGGTTATAACACTGTCAGCTAGCTACTACATAATAATAACCACTCACCAGCCACAGGGTTCATAAAGGCTGGTTATAACACTGTCAGCTAGCTACTACATAATAATAACCACTAACCAGCCACAGGGTTTATAAAGGCTGGTTATAACACTGTCAGCTAGCTACTACATAATAATAACCACTAACCAGCCACAGGGTTTATAAAGGCTGGTTATAACACTGTCAGCTAGCTACTACACAATAATAACCACTAACCAGCCACAGGGTTTATAAAGGCTGGTTATAACACTGTCAGCTAGCTACTACATAATAATAACCATTAACCAGCCACAGGGTTTATAAAGGCTGGTTATAACACTGTCAGCTAGCTACTACACAATAATAACCACTAACCAGCCACAGGGTTTATAAAGGCTGGTTATAACACTGTCAGCTAGCTACTACATAATAATAACCACTAACCAGCCACAGGGTTTATAAAGGCTGGTTATAACACTGAAGAATATCACAAAGCTAGTTTATAACATGCTTATAAGCAGAACTGGAAAACCCATAGTCTGGGACCCAGAGTTTTTCCTGGTGATGTCAGGCAGAAGAAAATCTCCTGGCTATAAACACAAGATTTGTGATGTTCAGTAAGTCGAAAGGGAAGAGCATCATATCCACCAAGCCGATGTCGCACTTCAGCATCTGCCCGTGGAAGGTGACAGAGCTAGAGAGCTGTGTTTGTCAGACCATGAGGCATCTGCCCGTGGAAGGTGACAGAGCTAGAGAGCTGTGTTTGTCAGACCATGAGGCATCTGCCCGTGGAAGGTGACAGAGCAAGAGCTGTGTTTGTCAGACCATGATGCATTTGTCCGTGGAAGGTGACAGAGCTAGAGAGCTGTGTTTGTCAGACCATGAGGCATCTGCCCGTGGAAGGTGACAGAGCTAGAGAGCTGTGTTTGTCAGACCATGAGGCATCTGCCCGTGGAAGGTGACAGAGCTAGAGAGCTGTGTTTGTCAGACCATGAGGCATCTGCCCGTGGAAGGTGACAGAGCTAGAGAGCTGTGTTTGTCAGACCATGATGCATTTGTCCGTGGAAGGTGACAGAGCTAGAGAGCTGTGTTTGTCAGACCATGAGGCATCTGCCCGTGGAAGGTGACAGAGCTAGAGAGCTGTGTTTGTCAGACCATGAGGCCATCTGCCCGTGGAAGGTGACAGAGCTAGAGAGCTGTGTTTGTCAGACCATGAGGCATCTGCCCGTGGAAGGTGACAGAGCTAGAGAGCTGTGTTTGTCAGACCATGATGCATTTGTCCGTGGAAGGTGACAGAGCTAGAGAGCTGTGATTGTCAGACCATGAGGCATCTGCCCGTGGAAGGTGACAGAGCTAGAGAGCTGTGTTTGTCAGACCATGAGGCCATCTGCCCGTGGAAGGTGACAGAGCTAGAGAGCTGTGTTTGTCAGACCATGAGGCATCTGCCCGTGGAAGGTGACAGAGCTAGAGAGCTGTGTTTGTCAGACCATGAGGCATCTGCCCGTGGAAGGTGACAGAGCTAGAGAGCTGTGTTTGTCAGACCATGAGGCATCTGCCCGTGGAAGGTGACAGAGCTAGAGAGCTGTGTTTGTCAGACCATGAGGCATCTGCCCGTGGAAGGTGACAGAGCTAGAGAGCTGTGTTTGTCAGACCATGAGGCATCTGCCCGTGGAAGGTGACAGAGCTAGAGAGCTGTGTTTGTCAGACCATGAGGCATCTGCCCGTGGAAGGTGACAGAGCTAGAGAGCTGTGTTTGTCAGACCATGAGACATCCTGAAAATCGGTCCTCTCACAAAATCATCTGTAGCGTCTGAACGGTTTGGCCTAAAAACTATTATGACCCCTCTATGGAAAGACGAGACTCTCATGAACATGATGTGCTCTATCACCCACCCCCCCTACCTTAATTGTCTTGTTAGGACACTACACTTCTGTCTGTAGTGGCCTCACAGTTTGGGCTTCAAACTATTATGACCCCCTCTGATGAAAGGTGTTGTGGTTGTTTATGTCAGGGTTAAACAGCCAATCACTGACTTACATCAGGGTTAACCAGCTAATCACTGACTTACGTCAGGGTTAAACAGCCAATCACTGACTTACATCAGGGTTAAACAGCCAATCACTGACTTACATCAGGGTTAAACAGCCAATCACTGACTTACGTCAGGGTTAAACAGCCAATCACTGACTTACGTCAGGGTTAAACAGCCAATCACTGACTTACATCAGGGTTAAACAGCCAATCACTGACTTACGTCAGGGTTAAACAGCCAATCACTGCAGAGCTGGATAAAACTTTGTGGAATAATCTATGGAAATAATACACTTTCTGTCACAGGAAAAATAATAAATTCAGGAAGCCCAATCGATTGTGAGATTAGGATCTCGGACATAAAGATGGATTTTATCATCAATACGTCCTGTAGTTCTGTCTCTTTCCTTAAATAAACTCATCCACAAAAATGTTTCCCAACACACACACTTGTTTACTCTGTCTCACACACCTCTTCTTCGTATCTTGTTTACTCTGTCTCACACACCTCTTCTTCGTATCTTGTTTACTCTTTCTCACACACCTCTTCTTCATATCTTGTTTACTCTTTCTCACACACCTCTTCTTCGTATCTTGTTTACTCTGTCTCACACACCTCTTCTTCGTATCTTGTTTACTCTTTCTCACACACCTCTTCTTCATATCTTGTTTACTCTGTCTCACACACCTCTTCTTCGTATCTTGTTTACTCTGTCTCACACACCTCTTCTTCGTATCTTGTTTACTCTTTCTCACACACCTCTTCTTCGTATCTTGTTTACTCTTTCTCACGCACCTCTTCTTCGTATCTTGTTTACTCTGTCTCACACACCTCTTCTTCGTATCTTGTTTACTCTTTTCACACACCTCTTCTTCGTATCTTGTTTACTCTTTCTCACACACCTCTTCTTCGTATCTTGTTTACTCTTTCTCACACACCTCTTCTTCGTATCTTGTTTACTCTTTCTCACACACCTCTTCTTCATATCTTGTTTACTCTTTCTCACACACCTCTTCTTCATATCTTGTTTACTCTTTCTCACACACCTCTTCTTCGTATCTTGTTTACTCTGTCTCAGCAGTAGTCGACAACAGAGTTTTTCCTACAAATGTCAGCAGGGTTTTGCAATTCTCTAGAGAGTTTTTTTTGTAATAAAAAATCCTCCAAAAATAAATGTGACCTTTCTTTTAACTAGGCAAGTCAGTTAGGGTGAAATTCTTATTTATAATGACGGCCTACCCCGGCCAAAACCGTAACCAGGACGATGCTGGGCCAATTGTGTGCCACCCTAAGGAACTCCCAATCGAGAACGGATGTGATACAACCTGGATTCGAACCAGGGACTGTAGTGACTGTGCCACCCGGGATCCCACTAGAGCAAAGATATACATATCAGAAATATCTTTCAGGATATAAATACAGTAGAGAGGAATCAGAATACAGTAGAGGAATCAGAATACAGTAGAGAGTCAGAATACAGTAGAGAGGAATCAGAATACAGTAGAGAGGAATCAGAATACAGTAGAGAGGAATCAGAATACAGTAGAGAGGAATCAGAATACAGTAGAGAGGAATCAGAATACAGTAGAGAGGAATCAGAATACAGTAGAGAGGAATCAGAATACAGTAGAGAGGAATCAGAATACAGTAGAGAGGAATCAGAATACAGTAGAGAGGAATCAGAATACAGTAGAGAGGAATCAGAATACAGTAGAGAGGAATCAGAATACAGTAGAGAGGAATCAGAATACAGTAGAGAGGAATCAGAATACAGTAGAGAGGAATCAGAATACAGTAGAGAGGAATCAGAATACAGTAGAGAGGAATCAGAATACAGTAGAGAGGAATCAGAATACAGTAGAGAGGAATCAGAATACAGTAGAGAGGAATCAGAATACAGTAGAGAGGAATCAGAATACAGTAGAGAGGAATCAGAATACAGTATGGACAGCAGTAGTTATATAGGATGAGCTGTGTCCAGAATACAGTAGAGAGGAATCAGAATACAGTAGAGAGGAATCAGAATACAGTAGAGAGGAATCAGAATACAGTAGAGAGGAATCAGAATACAGTAGAGAGGAATCAGAATACAGTAGAGAGGAATCAGAATAGTAGAGAGGAATGAATACAGTAGAGAGGAATCAGAATACAGTAGAGAGGAATCAGAACCCCCTAGAGATGCCTGAATACAGTAGAGAGGAATCAGAATACAGTAGAGAGGAATCAGAATACAGTATGGACAGCAGTAGTTATATAGGATGAGCTGTGTCCAGAATACAGTAGAGAGGAATCAGAATACAGTAGAGAGGAATCAGAATACAGTAGAGAGGAATCAGAATACAATAGAGAGGAATCAGAATACAGTAGAGAGGAATCAGAATACAGTAGAGAGGAATCAGAATACAATAGAGAGGAATCAGAATACAGAAGAGAGGAATCAGAATA
>NC_060179.1:4039776-4082276 GCF_021184085.1 Oncorhynchus gorbuscha | reverse complement strand
GTATCAGTAACCCCCCTGTATATATCCTCCACATTGACTCTGTATCAGTAACCCCCCTGTATATAGCCTCCACATTGACTCTGTATCAGTAACCCCCCTGTATATAGTCTCACTATTGTTATTTTACTGGTGCCCATTAATTACTTGTTACTTTTTATTTCTTATTCATATTTTCTGGGGGAAACTGCATTGTTGGTTAAGGGCTTGTAAGTAAGCATTTCACCGTAAGGTCTACCTATACCTGTTGTATTCAGCATTTCACCGTAAGGTCTACCTATACCTGTTGTATTCAGCATTTCACCGTAAGGTCTACCTATACCTGTTGTATTCAGCATTTCACCGTAAGGTCTACCTATACCTGTTGTATTCAGCATTTCACCGTAAGGTCTACCTATACCTGTTGTATTCAGCATTTCACCGTAAGGTCTACCTATACCTGTTGTATTCAGCATTTCACCGTAAGGTCTACCTATACCTGTTGTATTCAGCATTTCACCGTAAGGTCTACCTATACCTGTTGTATTCAGCATTTCACTGTGAGGTCTACCTATACCTGTTGTATTCAGCATTTCACCGTGAGGTCTACCTATACCTGTTGTATTTGGGCCCATGTGACTAATACAATGATGAATCAGGGCCCACTGTCATAAGTCTCTTATTACACATCACAACTGAACTATTCAACTGGAGATCCAGCCATACCAGCCATACCAGCCATACCAGCCATACCAGGCGCACCGGGAATGTAGGAAGGGCGTTTGATCTTGTGGATTCTGCATAGTAGTTTGTGTATTTACAAGTGTAACACACATTCTCTCATACACATATTCTGTCTCTCACTCAGCCTCTCTCGTACACACACACACACACACACACACACACACACACACACACACACACACACACACACACACACACACACACACACACACACACACACACACACACACACACACACACACACACACACACACACACACACACACACACACACACACACACACACACACACCTCACCAACCTACCTGGAAGCTGCTATTTCCACTTTCGTCCTGGAGGTGGCCCCTGCCCTCCGCGCCCCCTCCACGGCCCGGTCCACCTTCTCTTTGGTTTTGGGGTTCTTTAGCGGGATCAGCTGCTTCCTTATTCCACGAACCAGCACGTTATTCTTGTACTTCCCTTCTTCCTTGTTCCCCTCGGGGAAGGTGGTGCACCCGTAACCGTGGCGCTTGTTGTTCAGCCACTCCCCCTCGTACTTCATCCCGTTGGAACGTTCGCTGACGCCGAACCCGTTGCGCTTGTCGTTCTTCCACTCCCCCGTGTACGTCTCGGTGGTGGTGGCATCCACGTGATCCTCCAACAGCAAGTCCTCTTCCGGCAGCTCTCCGTCGCCCAGGGAGACGGTGGAGTTGGCGTCCGCGTCGGAGGAGCTGATGCGGCTCATAGCGGCGTCGCTGCGTGCCGAACTCCTCTTGCTGGAGATGGACGACTTCGATTCGGACTTGTGTAGCCGACGGAGGCTCCCGAACAGCGAGCCGCGGCGGAACAGACCCTTCTTCTTCCCGGTGACCACTTCGCTGTCCGAGTGGAAGTTGAGGACGAACCCGCCCCGGCCTCCGGTGGGCGTGTCACCCGAGAGGTCCTGGAGCACGGTGCCATTGCTCTGCTCGGAGCGTAGGGACGCTAGAGAGGTACGGAGCGGAGAGCGGATCACTGTTGCCATGCCGTAGGGAACACTCTGGCGCACTCCATAACCGTGCCGCATCCCACCCATCCACTGGCCCTGGTATGTACCTGGAGGAGAGAGTAGAGATGGGGGGGAATAGATTGATTGACTGATTGATTGGTTGGTTGGTGCATTGATTGATTGATTGATTGATTGATTGATTGATTGATTGATTGATTGATTGATTGATTGACTGATTAATGATTGATTGATTGATTGATTGATTGATTGATTGATCGATTGATCGGTTGATTGACTGATCTTAACAGTATTGTCTAAAAGCCACAGAGAGAAACTGGCCCAACACTCTCAATTAAGGATACTAACATCCTACAACAACATCAAGCTCATTAGACATTGATTAGATAGGAAAGAAACCCACCTGGTATCATAGATATCATTACATACTGAGACATTGATTAGATAGGAAGGAAACCCACCTGGTATCATAGATATCATTACATACTGAGACATTGATTAGATAGGAAGGAAACCCATACATCAATATAATTCAAACAGAACTATGGGAATCTGCAGAAACATAATGTATCCCAAAAAGCACACTATCCCCTACATACAGTGCCTTGCGAAAGTATTCGGCCCCCATGAACTTGGCGATTTTTTGCCACATTTCAGGCCTCAAACATAAAGATAAAACTATATTTTTTGTGAAGAATCAACAACAAGTGGGACACAATCATGAAGTGGAACGACATTTATTGGATATTTCAAACTTTTTTAACAAATCAAAAACTGAAAAATTGGGCGTGCAAAATTATTCTCTCTCACATACACAATCCATGTCTCAATTGTCTCAAGGCTTAAAAATCCTTCTTTAACCCCGTCTCCTCCCCATTCATCTACACTGATTGAAGTGGATTTAACAGGCGGCATCAATAAGGGATCATACCTGGATTGACCTGGTCAGTCTATGTCATGGAAAGATCAGGTGTTCTTAATGTACACTTAATTGTACACTCAGTGTATCACATAGATTTGAATCATGACTGTAAACGGAGCAGCATAGAACAGACCAGGGTGATAGATACTGCTAGGACTTCAACTGACCAATCAGACCAGGGTGATAGATACTGCTAGGACTTCAACTGACCAATCAGACCAGGGTGATAGATACTGCTAGGACTTCAACTGACCCCCCAGACCAGGGTGATAGATACTGCTAGGACTTCAACTGATCCCCCAGACCAGGGTGGTAGATACTGCTAAGACTTCAACTGACCCTTCAGACCAGGGTGATAGATACTGATAGGACTTCAACTGACCAATCAGACCAGGGTGGTAGATACTGATAGGACTTCAACTGACCAATCAGACCAGGGTGGTAGATACTGATAGGACTTCAACTGACCAATCAGACCAGGGTGGTAGATACTGATAGGACTTCAACTGACCAATCAGACCAGGGTGGTAGATACTGATAGGACTTCAACTGACCAATCAGACCAGGGTGGTAGATACTGATAGGACTTCAACTGACCAATCAGACCAGGGTGATAGATACTGATAGGACTTCAACTGACCAATCAGACCAGGGTGGTAGATACTGATAGGACTTCAACTGACCAATCAGACCAGGGTGATAGATACTGCTAGGACTTCAACTGACCAATCAGACCAGGGTGATAGATACTGCTAGGACTTCAACTGACCCTTCAGACCAGGGTGGTAGATACTGATAGGACTTCAACTGACCAATCAGACCAGGGTGGTAGATACTGATAGGACTTCAACTGACCACCTTTTGTTACATTCCAGCCTTATTCTAAACAAAAACCATGTCTCTGTCAGGTTGGATGGGGAGCGTCGCTGCACATCTATTTTTAGGTTTCGCCAGAGAAGTTTGATTGGGTTCAAGTCCGAGCTCTGGCTGGGCCACTCAAGGACATTCAGAGACTTGTTCCGAAGCCACTCCTGCGTTGTCTTGGCTGTGTGCTTAGGGTCGTTGTCCTGTTGGAAGGTGAACCTTCACACCAGTCTGAGGTCCTGAGTGCTCTGGAGTAAGTTTTCATCAAGGATCTCTCTGTACTTTGCTCCATTCATCTTTCCCTCGATCCTGACTAGTCTCCCAGTCCCTGCCGCTGAAAAACATTCCCACAGCATGATGCTGCCACCACCATGCTTCACCGTAGGGACGGTGCCAGGTGTCCTCCAGACGTGATGCTTGGAATTCAGGCCAAAGAGTTCAATCTTGGTTTCATCAGACCAAAGAGTCTTGTTTCTCATGGTCTTTTGGCAAACTCTAAGAGGGCTGTCATGTGCCTTTTACGGAGGAGTGGCATCCATCTGGCCACTCGACCATAAAGGCCTGATTGGGAGATGGTCTAGGAGTCAAATCAAATCAAATCAAATCAGACCTAGATATGGGGGGAGGTTTTAGCGGTTGGAATATTAGGACAATTGGAGGTTTACAAAGCTGCAGAATGTATATGTGGAGGGGTTAATAAAAATATATATTAAAAACTTGAATTAAAAATAGTTTCAAAAAGAAAACAAGTTCTGATTGGTGGAGTGCTGCAGAGATCTCCACAGGGGAATTTTTTTTATTTTTTATGCATTTTTTTGGTTACTACATGATTCCATATGTGTTCGTTTGATTTCTTCGTTTGATGTCTTCACTATTATTCTACAATGTCGAAAATAGTAAAAATAAAGAAAAAACTGTCATTATGCACCAAACCTGTCATTATGGGGTATTGTGATGTCATTATGGGGTATTGTGATGTCAGTATGGGGTATTGTGATGTCATTATGGGGTATTGTGATGTCATTATGGGGTATTGTGTGTAGTAGATTGATGAGGGCATTTTTTTACGTCATACATTTTAGAAAAGGCTGTCAGGATTAGAAGATTACACTATATAGGATCCCAATGGCCAGATGTCCATGACTTTAGGAGTAGCCTCTGTAGTAGGACATGTTGCTTAGTGATGTCACTAACATACGACAGTACTTGGGGGATGAGGTTTGTTTGAATAATATCAGATGGCATCAACAGGACTAATGTGACATAGTGAATGATATGCCATAGAGAACACCAGTTAACAGGCATCAACAGGACTAATGTGACATAGTGAATGATATGCCATAGAGAACACCAGTTAACAGGCATCAACAGGACTAATGTGACATAGTGAATGATATGCCATAGAGAACACCAGTTAACAGGCATCAACAGGACTAATGTGACATAGTGAATGATATGCCATAGAGAACACCAGTTAACAGGCATCAACAGGACTAATGTGACATAGTGAATGATATGCCATAGAGAACACCAGTTAACAGGCATCAACAGGACTAATGTGACATAGTGAATGATATGCCATAGAGAACACCAGTTAACAGGCATCAACAGGACTAATGTGACATAGTGAATGATATGCCATAGAGAACACCAGTTAACAGGCATCAACAGGACTAATGTGACATAGTGAATGATATGCCATAGAGAACACCAGTTAACAGGCATCAACAGGACTAATGTGACATAGTGAATGATATGCCATAGAGAACACCAGTTAACAGGCATCAACAGGACTAATGTGACATAGTGAATGATATGCCATAGAGAACACCAGTTAACAGGCATCAAGGCCCCTTGTGGGTGCTGGCAGGGTCCATCTCCTCGTCTGATCTGGGAATACTCCTTTGTTTACACAAGTCAGATCTAATCAAATCAAATGTTATTAGTCACATGTGATGAATACAACAGGTGTAGTAGACCTCACAGTGAAATGCTGAATACAACAGGTGTAGTAGACCTCACAGTGAAATGCTGAATACAACAGGTGTAGTAGACCTCACAGTGAAATGCTGAATACAACAGGTGTAGTAGACCTCACAGTGAAATGCTGAATACAACAGGTGTAGTAGACCTCACAGTGAAATGCTGAATACAACAGGTGTAGTAGACCTCACAGTGAAATGCTGAATACAACAGGTGTAGTAGACCTCACAGTGAAATGCTGAATACAACAGGTGTAGTAGACCTCACAGTGAAATGCTGAATACAACAGGTGTAGTAGACCTCACAGTGAAATGCTGAATACAACAGGTGTAGTAGACCTCACAGTGAAATGCTGAATACAACAGGTGTAGTAGACCTCACAGTGAAATGCTGAATACAACAGGTGTAGTAGACCTCACAGTGAAATGCTGAATACAACAGGTGTAGTAGACCTCACAGTGAAATGCTGAATACAACAGGTGTAGTAGACCTCACAGTGAAATACTGAATACAACAGGTGTAGTAGACCTCACAGTGAAATGCTGAATACAACAGGTGTAGTAGACCTCACAGTGAAATGCTGAATACAACAGGTGTAGTAGACCTCACAGTGAAATGCTGAATACAACAGGTGTAGTAGACCTCACAGTGAAATGCTGAATACAACAGGTGTAGTAGACCTCACAGTGAAATGCTGAATACAACAGGTGTAGTAGACCTTACAGTGAAATGCTGAATACAACAGGTGTAGTAGACCTTACAGTGAAATGCTGAATACAACAGGTGTAGTAGACCTCACAGTGAAATGCTGAATACAACAGGTGTAGTAGACCTTACAGTGAAATGATGAATACAACAGGTGTAGTAGACCTTACAGTGAAATGCTGAATACAACAGGTGTAGTAGACCTCACAGTGAAATGCTGAATACAACAGGTGGAGTAGACCTCACAGTGAAATGCTGAATACAACAGGTGTAGTAGACCTTACAGTGAAATGCTGAATACAACAGGTGTAGTAGACCTCACAGTGAAATGCTGAATACAACAGGTGTAGTAGACCTCACAGTGAAATGCTGAATACAACAGGTGTAGTAGACCTCACAGTGAAATGCTGAATACAACAGGTGTAGAAGACCTTACAGTGAAATGCTGAATACAACAGGTGTAGTAGACCTCACAGTGAAATGCTGAATACAACAGGTGTAGTAGACCTCACAGTGAAATGCTGAATACAACAGGTGTAGTAGACCTCACAGTGAAATGCTGAATACAACAGGTGTAGTAGACCTTACAGTGAAATGCTGAATACAACAGGTGTAGTAGACCTTACAGTGAAATGCTGAATACAACAGGTGTAGTAGACCTCACAGTGAAATGCTGAATACAACAGGTGTAGTAGACCTTACAGTGAAATGCTGAATACAACAGGTGTAGTAGACCTTACAGTGAAATGTTGAATACAACAGGTGTAGTAGACCTGACAGTGAAATGCTGAATACAACAGGTGTAGTAGACCTTACAGTGAAATGCTGAATACAACAGGTGTAGTAGACCTTACAGTGAAATGCTGAATACAACAGGTGTAGTAAACCTTACAGTGAAATGCTGAATACAACAGGTGTAGTAGACCTTACAGTGAAATGCTGAATACAACAGGTGTAGTAGACCTTACAGTGAAATGCTGAATACAACAGGTGTAGTAGACCTTACAGTGAAATGCTGAATACAACAGGTGTAGTAGACCTTACAGTGAAATGCTGAATACAACAGGTGTAGTAGACCTCACAGTGAAATGCTGAATACAACAGGTGTAGTAGACCTGACAGTGAAATGCTGAATACAACAGGTGTAGTAGACCTTACAGTGAAATGCTGAATACAACAGGTGTAGTAGACCTCACAGTGAAATGCTGAATACAACAGGTGTAGTAGACCTCACAGTGAAATGCTGAATACAACAGGTGTAGTAGACCTCACAGTGAAATGCTGAATACAACAGGTGTAGTAGACCTGACAGTGAAATGCTGAATACAACAGGTGTAGTAGACCTCACAGTGAAATGCTGAATACAACAGGTGTAGTAGACCTCACAGTGAAATGCTGAATACAACAGGTGTAGTAGACCTCACAGTGAAATGCTGAATACAACAGGTGGAGTAGACCTCACAGTGAAATGCTGAATACAACAGGTGTAGTAGACCTCACAGTGAAATGCTGAATACAACAGGTGTAGTAGACCTCACAGTGAAATGCTGAATACAACAGGTGGAGTAGACCTCACAGTGAAATGCTGAATACAACAGGTGTAGTAGACCTCACAGTGAAATGCTGAATACAACAGGTGTAGTAGACCTTACAGTGAAATGCTGAATACAACAGGTGTAGAAGACCTCACAGTGAAATGCTGAATACAACAGGTGTAGTAGACCTTACAGTGAAATGCTGAATACAACAGGTGTAGTAGACCTCACAGTGAAATGCTGAATACAACAGGTGTAGTAGACCTTACAGTGAAATGCTGAATACAACAGGTGTAGTAGACCTCACAGTGAAATGCTGAATACAACAGGTGTAGTAGACCTCACAGTGAAATGCTGAATACAACAGGTGTAGTAGACCTCACAGTGAAATGCTGAATACAACAGGTGTAGTAGACCTCACAGTGAAATGTTTACATTTACAAGCTCTTAACAATGCAGTTTTAAGAAAAATAAGTAAAATAAATAAATAAATAAAGATAATAAAAGGAAAATGAAATAACAAATAATGAAAGAACAGCAGTAACATAATAGTAGTGAGGTTATATACAGAGGACACCTGTAGACCGATGTGTCTGTCTGTCAACCTGCTCTGGTTTCACGTTCAGCCCCCGGTGAGGGTGTCAACACTGCTGACTGTGTAGGAGGATGACGGGTCTATATAGAGGACCGTGCGTATATAGGACACATCTATATGGGGTCTCAATACTGGCTGTTTACTGACAGGCTTCAATATTTTTATGTCTTATTTTAGAATGGTTTCAATCTTAGAATGGGCCACGGACCAATCGGTGATAGTCTAGCTAGAATCATCTAGATGGCAGTGTCTATGCTAGCCGGAGGGTTGCTCTGCATGCACTTTGACCTGATTTGACCCAATCCAAACACCACACACACACTCGCTCTATCTCTCTACCCTCCATCGCCCCCCGAGTACACTGTTACTGTCACATGTGTAGTATAAATCAATGGCTTAAAACGTGAGTTGCTGGTCACGGAATAACACAGGCAACTCATAGTCTAGTACTGAGAGAGAGAGAGAGAGAGAGAGAGAGAGAGAGAGAGAGAGAGAGAGAGAGAGAGAGAGAGAGAGAGAGAGAGAGAGAGAGAGAGAGAGAGAGAGAGAGAGAGAGAGACAGAGACAGAGACAGAGACAGAGACAGAGACAGAGAGAGAACCCACGCAGCGTTCTAAATAATGAACTGATGCTTAGATAAATAACACATCGAATCTATATTTTTGATCAAAATGATTGAGTGGAAGCTACTTATTGTGGACTTAAATATTTTTTTTACGGCGCATTGGTGACAAACGTGTTTCCTTGCGCGCAATGGAGCTGAAGTCAAAAGCCTACAAAATCTGTATAAATGGGAAAAGTTACAATCCGGTATTAACGCTATTAATAACGCAATAATAAACCAACGCTATAGACAGTCACATCTCCGTTCTGTCTTTTCATGAACCTTTTTCGCACGTCAAAAACCACAACACATCACGACAGATCCCACTGGTTTTACGGTTTAAAGAGACACACACAATATACAAAAAAAACCTACATGCCAATCCGGTATAACAGTATAATGGTATATCTTACCACCGTCGCCATAGGTCTCAATCCCATACCCGTCCTGTAGGCCATTACTCCACGTCCCATCGTACCGGGCAGGTGTATTGTGACTCTGTCGGAGTCCATAGCGACCCTTGAATCCGTGGCTCCACTCACCGCGGTAAGTCCACTTCCCTTTGGTTTCGACCCCAAGCCCATGCCGTTTCCCCTGGGACCAGTAGCCGTGGTACGTATTCCCGCTGGGCCAGGTGTACACCCCCACTATCTCAAAGCCGTGCGACCAGGAGCCGGCGTATTCGCCCTGGCCTTTTGGCCCGGTACAGATGCCATGTCCGTGGGCTTTACCGTCCTCCCACCCTCCGCAGTATGTTCCTCCATCGTCGAAGTCAAACCTTCCGCCCGTCATTCAGAACAGCCGAGAAATGAAGCAGAAAGCTACGGCTGCAGAATGATTCAGTGGTGTCGTGTTATTACCCCCCCCCCCAGAAGGGATCCAACGGGGAGCGGAGAGGTGGAGAAAACGGAGAGATGAGCCAACGAGAGGAAGACTCTGTTTGCACAAGAAGTAAAAATAAACAAAAAAACAGTGATGATGGTGGTGGGAATCATGGGTAGTGTGTGTGTGTGTGTGTGTGTGTGTGTGTGTGTGTGTGTGTGTGTGTGTGTGTGTGTGTGTGTGTGTGTGTGTGTGTGTGTGTGTGTGTGTGTGTGTGTGTGTGTGTGTGTGTGTGTGTGTGTGTGTGTGTGTGTGTGTGTGTGTGTGTGTGTGTTGTGTGTATGTGTGTGTTGTGTGTATGAATGGGAGAGGGAAGCGTAATTTACCGGAGGCGCACGCTGTATCCTCCGCTGTGTGATATCTCCGTCCCCCCTCTCACCCACTGATCACAGAGGGAGAGAGAGAGAAGCATCGAGTCGCTGAACAAGAAAGACACAGCCAATTTCTACGTCACGCCAGTAGAACCTCCCCCCCCCCCCTCAGCTAATTATGAGTGTGGATGCACTCGAGCCATCTGAATGATGTTCCGCTGTTCAACCACTAAATCATAGTTCAAATAGCGGACGAACCCGTCAGATCGGCACTGCCGCTTTGCTGCGACGCAACCTGCTGCTGCCGCCGCCCGCCACAGGTGGTGGTGCCAGGACTTTTTAAAAACGCGCGCCTCTTTCCTCGCACAGGTGTGTTCTCTGTACGGAGATATTTTGGAAGTGTGCGTGAACACGGAAATATAAATGTCCGATGTTGTCACGGTAAGATCGCTGAAGCTCTCAACATGTTGTCATGAAGAAACAAACGACATTAATATGACATATCGTTGTTGTAATTTAATGCTACTGTTTACTTTTTTTTGTGTGTGTAAAAGGTGTATTTAAGTTATGCTATTACATTCCTCAACCTATAATTGTACCTCTTTAAAGAGCAGCCTCCAGGGTAACATCTGCCATTTGAAATGTAACGAGGTCAATCTCGAAAGTTCTACTCCATAATTCTACACAACGCCATTAATCAATCAGTTTGGACATGCTGAAAAAATATAGACTTCAATGGAATGGAAACTATTCATTTTGTCGTTACAGTAACTGACAATATCACAAATCAAAGAGCTCGACAGATTGGACCAAGGGAAATGGATGGGCTAACAGCGACCTCTGCTGGTGGCTGGAAGCAAATGCGTGACACACTAGTTAACAGCCCGGCGTTTCTACGCATAGTACTTCTGTATGGGGTGGACTCGACAACCTATCTCAAACGAAGATTTTTTTTTAATTACACGTAGTTCTTGCTATTTTATTACACGCGTAGCAAAAAACTAAACCAATAGCCTACGTTGCATAGCCTAGAGTAGAGCCAAATAGAGCGTCAACCACACAGGCTTACATAATAGGCTATATAGTCCTACATAGCCTACTCGAAGTTGTGATCGTTTGAGAGGAACGATGTTCATTCATAGGCAGCTCTGGATAAGAGCGTCAGCCAACTGCAAAAAAAAAAGAAAAGTGAAATGTAAATCTCTTATTCATTCAGCATCAATTATGAATCTCAGAGGGGTGTGATGCCGTCCGATGAGGCAGCGGAGTGGAGGGCTGGACTAACCGTCCCGAAACGCAACGCAGCAACAGATCTGCTAAAATGGCGTCAGAAAATAGCGCTGAGTCTCAGCATGATAAATAAATTCTCATCAACAAGGGTTATGTTCAGGAGGTACAGTAAGAGAGCCGAGTTGTGATTGGACACAGTCCTTCAATTATCAGAATGTGAGTGTTTCTGCGCCATGCGGTTTCAGAACCTCCGCCATGGACAGCTCCTCAAGGGTAGCCTGTCAGGTATCAACAGTTTATCAACATGCTAATCAAAAAAATAACACTGATTTATAGATTTACCATTTTCTTCATGAACCCAATAATGCTTGCAAGAACTAGAAATCGTTCAATAATTGTTTACATTTTTGCTGGTTTAGATTGTCAGTAAGACAAACGAGCTGATGATTGGACTCCAGGAAACAGATGGCTGAGCTACGCTCCCATTAACATAGACGCGGCTGTACTGGAAGAAGTGGAAACCTTGAAGTTCCCTGGTGTCCACCACAGGCTTGTGGACGGGGCTCGTGGTAATGGCTGGAGCGGAATCGCAGGAACGGTATCAAATACATCACACTCGTGGTTTCCATGGTTTCCTTGGTTTCCATGGTTTCCGTGTGTTCTATGCCCTTCCATTCGCTCCGTTGCAGCCATTATTATGAGTAGTCCTCCCGATCGACAGCCTCCTGTGACGTCCACATCACTAAGGATCTATCATGGTCCACACACACCAACACAGCAGTGAAGAGGGTACAGAACCCCTCTTCCTCCTCAGTGAAGAGGGTACAGAACCCCTCTTCCTCCTCAGTGAAGAGGGTACAGAACCCCTCTTCCTCCTCAGTGAAGAGGGTACAGAACCCCTCTTCCTCCTCAGTGAAGAGGGTACAGAAGTCCTCTTCCTCCTCAGTGAAGAGGGTACAGAACCCCTCTTCCTCCTCAGTGAAGAGGGTACAGAACCCCTCTTCCTCCTCAGTGAAGAGGGTACAGAAACCCCTCTTCCTCCTCAGTGAAGAGGGTACAGAAACCCCTCTTCCTGTGTATATAGTCTAGTTATCATTACTCAGTACTGGTACCCTGTGTATATAGTCTAGTTATCATTACTCAGTACTGGTACCCTGTGTATATAGCCTAGTTATCATTACTCAGTACTGGTACCCTGTGTATATAACCTAGTTATCATTACTCAGTACTGGTACCCTGTGTATATAGCCTAGTTATCATTACTCAGTACTGGTACCCTGTGTATATAGCCTAGTTATCATTACTCAGTACTGGTACCCTGTGTATATAGCCTAGTTATCATTACTCAGTACTGGTACCCTGTGTATATAACCTAGTTATCATTACTCAGTACTGGTACCCTGTGTATATAACCTAGTTATCATTACTCAGTACTGGTACACTGTGTATATAGCCTAGTTATCATTACTCAGTACTCAGTACGGGTACCCTGTGTATATAACCTAGTTATCATTACTCAGTACTGGTACTCTGTGTATATAACCTAGTTATCATTACTCAGTACTGGTACCCTGTGTATATAACCTAGTTATCATTACTCAGTACTGGTACCCTGTGTATATAACCTAGTTATCATTACTCAGTACTGGTACCCTGTGTATATAACCTAGTTATCATTACTCTGTACTAGTACATATATTGGGGTTCCTATGAACCCTGTTATTGCATATATTGGGGGTTCTATGAACCCTGTTATTCCATATATTGGGGGTTCTATGAACCCTGTTATTCCATATAATGGGGTTCTATGAACCCTGTTATTCCATATATTGGGGGTTCTATGAACCCTCTTATACCATATATTGGGGGTTCTATGAACCCTGTTATTCCATATATTGGGGGTTCTATGAACCCTGTTATTCCATATAATGGGGTTCTATGAACCCTGTTATTCCATATAATGGGGTTCTATGAACCCTGTTATTCCATATAATGGGGTTCTATGAACCCTGTTATTCCATATATTGGGGGTTCTATGAACCCTCTTATACCATATATTGGGGGTTCTATGAACCCTGTTATTCCATATAATGGGGTTCTATGAACCCTGTTATTCCATATAATGGGGTTCTATGAACCCTGTTATTCCATATAATGGGGTTCCTGTGAATCTTGTTATTCCATATAATGGGGTTCTATGAACCCTGTTATTCCATATAATGGGGTTCCTGTGAACCCTGTTATTCCATATAATGGGGTTCTATGAACCC
The DNA here is from genome assembly GCF_021184085.1 of Oncorhynchus gorbuscha. NCBI lineage: Eukaryota > Metazoa > Chordata > Actinopteri > Salmoniformes > Salmonidae > Oncorhynchus > Oncorhynchus gorbuscha. The sequence goes on along the minus strand of NC_060179.1, from coordinate 4,068,670 downwards.
TGTTATTCCATATAATGGTAATCCTATGAACTCTTCGCAGAATCTTATATAACATGTATTTCATCTTGTTGCAGAGCCCTTGAATTTCTTGTGTATAGCAGCAAAACATGAAGAAATAATTTGTTTAGGTCTGTCAGCTTTCAACAGGGAGATTGTCCACTGGGGTTCTTATAGGGTTCTGTGGGGGTGCACCATCTTGGATTCTATAAAATGTCTTACTTGCAGATACTATCACGACTCATGATATGACCCAGACACAGGATGTGGATGGTTCAGTTGTCAGATCATTACATAGGGTGCAGGCAAAGGGAAGGCGGAGGTTCGTAACGGCAGACAGGCTCAGGGTCAGGGTCAGGGTCAGGGTCAGTCTCAGGGTCAGGGTCAGGGTCAGGGTAGGAAGAAGTTCATAAACCAGGTCAGAATCAGGCAGGTACAGAACGGCAGGCAGGCAGGCTCAGGGTCAGGGTAGGAAGAAGTTCATAAACCAGGTCAGAATCAGGCAGGTACAGAATGGCAGGCAGGCAGGCTCAGGGTCAGGGTCAGGCTCAGGGTCAGTCTCAGGGTCAGGGTCAGGGTCAGGGTAGGAAGAAGTTCATAAACCAGGTCAGAATCAGGCAGGTACAGAACGGCAGGCAGGCAGGCTCAGGGTCAGGGTCAGGCTCAGGGTCAGGGCAGGCAGAAAGGTCAGAATCAGGCAGGTACAGAACGGCAGGCAGGCTCAGGGTCAGGCTCAGGGTCAGGGTCAGGGCAGGCAGAAAGGTCAGAATCAGGCAGGTACAGAATGGCAGGCAGGCTCAGGGTCAGGCTCAGGGTCATGCGCAGGGTCAGGGTTAGGCTCAGGGTCAGGCTCAGGGTCAGGCTCAGGGTCAGGCTCAGGGTCAGGCTCAGGGTTAGGCTCAGGGTCAGGCTCAGGGTCAGGGTCAGGGTAGGCAGAAAGGTCAGAATCGGAAAAGCTAGAAATAAAAACTAGAGAGCAAAGAAAACAAGGACGACATGACAGACCAACAGAAAACACAGGTGGATAATGGGGGAAAATGGGAGACACCTGGTGGTGTCCATAATGTCCATAATGATTCTGATTATTTATTTGAATCACCTCCAGTTTGACCGGAAGTTGTCCCGCTAACCGGATGCCGGATCCCTAAGAGGTTTTAAGCCAAAGAGACAAGACAAAAAGTAATCCTTTCTCTGAAGGTGTTTGCAAATATCTCTCCAGATCTTAAAAGTACTGTTGAGAATCAGGGTTATTTTTTTCACCTCTGTGTTGACTGAGTTTCTGTCACCAGTCATAACCACTGATTAAAGAGTACGTAGATGTGAGGCAGGAGTCATTTTCTGACCCAATTAGAGCAATGTTCGTCTCTGAGCCATTCTGCAGTTATGCGAGCATGACATGCCCAGTTATAAAATAGTAAAATAGTAAATTAGGTAGTGCCAGGCCACCTAAATTATATGGTAGTGTGTAGTTTACTAATTTTCAACCTTGGTCATTTTCTGTGAAGTCTGAGAGGTATTTATTTGAGGTCATTAAAATTATTTTTCATTATCTATAATGGGACCATCTGGAGAGGATAAAGTTTGGGGGAAAACATTCAATTAATTCTACTGTGATAATGGCAGGTCTGTTCATCTGTCTTTAAGTCTTCCTTATCTGTACAGGTGCAAAGTTGCTGTTACTCCAGTCCCTCGAGGGCCTGATTGATGTCACAGTTTTACCCCAGGTAGACAGATTGGGAAGTTTTATTGTCATGTGGTGCATAAATTGATCCCTGCTGAATATGCTTGTCGTATAGAAAACCAGTAACAATCACGTAGCTACCTTCAGAATCCTTAACAGTGATATCCATGGTGAAAGGTCAATTTCTGTGCAGAAGAATGGCAGCCCATCTGCTTTCAGTAAAAACATTTACCTATCCAGTCTCTCTTTTCATTTCTCATGTTCCAAGTCAGTCAGATGTGTCTCCTGTACAGTAGCTGATAGGCAAATTAATTACATTCAAATGAATAGTAGTTATCTTGAAATCACTCATAGAGGTTTGCTGTTGTTACAGGATTTGCACATTGCACACCATCTAAGAGTATTTCACATATTTGGACAGCGGTAACATAAAGAAAAATATAAACAAACCATATACATCCAACATGACAAAATAAAAATATGAATTACCTTTATTTAACTAGGCAAGTCAGTTAAGAACAAATTATTATTTTCAATGACGGCCTAGGAACAGTGGGTTAATTGCCTGTTCAGGGGCAGAATGACAGATTTGTACCTTGTCAGCTTGGGGATTTGAACCTGCAACCTTCTGGTTACTAGTCAAATGCTCTAACCACTAGGCTACCCTGCCGCCCCTCCACTCTAACCACTAGTCTACCCTGCCGCCCCTCCACTCTAACCACTAGGCTACCCTGCCGCCCCTCCACTCTAACCACTAGGATACCTGCCGCCCCTCCACTCTAACCACTAGGTTACCCTGCCGCCCCTCCACTCTAACCACTAGGCTACCCTGCCGCCCCTCCACTCTAACCACTAGGCTACCCTGCGGCACCTCCACTCTAACCACTAGGCTACCTGCCGCCCCTACACTCTAACCACCAGGCTACCCTGCCACCCCTCTACTCTAACCACTAGGCTACCCTGCCGCCCCTCCACTCTAACCACTAGGCTACCCTGCGGCACCTCCACTCTAACCACTAGGCTACCTGCCGCCCCTACACTCTAACCACTAGGCTACCCTGGCGCCCCTCCACTCTAACCACTAGGCTACCCTGCCGCCCCTCCACTCTAACCACTAGGCTACCCTGCCGCCCCTACACTCTAACCACTAGGCTACCCTGCCGCCCCTACACTCTAACCACTAGGCTACCCTGCCGCCTCTACACTCTAACCACTAGGCTACCCTGCCGCCCCTCCACTCTAACCACTAGGCTACCCTGCCGCCCCTCCACTCTAACCACTAGGCTACCCTGCCGCCCCTACACTCTAACCACTAGGCTACCCTGCCACCCCTCCACTCTAACCACTAGGCTACCCTGCCGCCCCTCTACTCTAACCACTAGGCTACCCTGCCGCCTCTACACTCTAACCACTAGGCTACCCTGCCGCCTCTACACTCTAACCACTAGGCTACCCTGCCGCCCCTCCGCTCTAACCACTAGGCTACCCTGCCGCCCCTACACTCTAACCACTAGGCTACCCTGGCGCCCCTCCACTCTAACCACTAGGCTACCCTGCCGCCCCTCCACTCTAACCACTAGGCTACCCTGCCGCCCCTACACTCTAACCACTAGGCTACCCTGCCGCCCCTCCACTCTAACCACTAGGCTACCCTGCCGCCCCTCTACTCTAACCACTAGGCTACCCTGCCGCCCCTCCACTCTAACCACTAGGCTACCCTGCCGCCCCTCCACTCTAACCACTAGGCTACCCTGCCGCCCCTCCACTCTAACCACTAGGCTACCCTGCCGCCCCTCCACTCTAACCACTAGTCTACCCTGCCGCCCCTCCACTCTAACCACTAGGCTACCCTGCCGCCCCTCCACTCTAACCACTAGGATACCTGCCGCCCCTCCACTCTAACCACTAGGTTACCCTGCCGCCCCTCCACTCTAACCACTAGGCTACCCTGCCGTCCCTCCACTCTAACCACTAGGCTACCCTGCGGCACCTCCACTCTAACCACTAGGCTACCTGCCGCCCCTACACTCTAACCACCAGGCTACCCTGCCACCCCTCTACTCTAACCACTAGGCTACCCTGCCGCCCCTCCACTCTAACCACTAGGCTACCCTGCGGCACCTCCACTCTAACCACTAGGCTACCTGCCGCCCCTACACTCTAACCACTAGGCTACCCTGGCGCCCCTCCACTCTAACCACTAGGCTACCCTGCCGCCCCTACACTCTAACCACTAGGCTACCCTGCCGCCCCTCCACTCTAACCACTAGGCTACCCTGCCGCCCCTCCACTCTAACCACTAGGCTACCCTGCCGCCCCTCCACTCTAACCACTAGGCTACCCTGCCGCCCCTCCACTCTAACCACCAGGCTACCCTGCCAACCCTCTACTCTAACCACTAGGCTACCCTGCCGCCCCTCCACTCTAACCACTAGGCTACCCTGCCGCCCCTCCACTCTAACCACTAGGCTACCCTGCCGCCCCTCCACTCTAACCACTAGGCTACCCTGCCGCCCCTCCACTCTAACCACCAGGCTACCCTGCCACCCCCTAAACTCTAACCACTAGGCTACCCTGCCGCCCCTCCACTCTAACCACTAGGCTACCCTGCCGCCCCTCCACTCTAACCACCAGGCTACCCTGCCACCCCTCTACTCTAACCACTAGGCTACCTGCCGCCCCTACACTCTAACCACTAGGCTACCCTGGCGCCCCTCCACTCTAACCACTAGACTACCCTGCCGCCCCTACACTCTAACCACTAGGCTACCCTGCTGCCCCTACACTCTAACCACTAGGCTACCCTGCCGCCCCTCTACTCTAACCACTAGGCTACCTGCCGCCCCTACACTCTAACCACTAGGCTACCCTGCCGCCCCTCCACTCTAACCACCAGGCTACCCTGCCACCCCTCTACTCTAACCACTAGGCTACCCTGCCGCCCCTCTACTCTAACCACTAGGCTACCTGCCGCCCCTACACTCTAACCACTAGGCTACCCTGCCGCCCCTCCACTCTAACCACCAGGCTACCCTGCCACCCCTCTACTCTAACCACTAGGCTACCTGCCGCCCCTACACTCTAACCACTAGGCTACCCTGGCGCCCCTCCACTCTAACCACTAGACTACCCTGCCGCCCCTACACTCTAACCACTAGGCTACCTGCCGCCCCTCCACTCTAACCACTAGGCTACCCTGCCGCCCCTCTACTCTAACCACTAGGCTACCCTGCCGCCCCTACACTCTAACCACTAGGCTACCCTGCCGCCCCTCCACTCTAACCACTAGACTACCCTGCCGCCCCTACACTCTAACCACTAGGCTACCCTGCCGCCCCTACACTCTAACCACTAGGCTACCCTGCCGCCCCTCCACTCTAACCACTAGACTACCCTGCCGCCCCTACACTCTAACCACTAGGCTACCCTGCCGCCCCTACACTCTAACCACTTGGCTACCCTGCCGCCCCTCCACTCTAACCACTAGACTACCCTGCCGCCCCTACACTCTAACCACTAGGCCACCCTGCCGCCCCGAATGAATCAGCCCGTGATCCTGAAGGAGGTTAAGACACGGGGAGGTGGAGTCATGAAAATGAAAATGCCTCAGTGCCTTGAACGGTTTCGGCAAGAATAAGGGTTTTTATTTTCAAGACTCAACCTCCTCCCGCAACCTCCCAATCTTCCTCATTCTAAACTATGTTCACTTGGTATGAAACCCTGCTTAAAGTGAGCAATTGAAAAAAATCATAAAAATATAATAAGTAGCGCGATATTGACCAAATCTGGAAATAAATATAACGTCATCTAGTCCATGGTCTCCTATGAGCATTTTCCGTTGTGTTCATTAGTCTGTTTGTCCGTTGTGTTCATTAGTCTGTTTGTCCGTTGTGTTCATTAGTCTGTTTGTCCGTTGTGTTCATTAGTCTGTTTGTCCGTTGTGTTCATTAGTCTGTTTGTCCGTTGTGTTCATTAGTCTGTTTGTCCGTTGTGTTCATTAGTCTGTTTGTCCGTTGTGTTCATTAGTCTGTTTGTCCGTTGTGTTCATTAGTCTGTTTGTCCGTTGTGTTCATTAGTCTGTTTGTCCGTTGTGTTCATTAGTCTGTTTGTCCGTTGTGTTCATTAGTCTGTTTGTCCGTTGTGTTCATTAGTCTGTTTGTCCGTTGTGTTCATTCATGTTTAGATTTCATCATTAGTTACCCTGAAACCATCTACCTTCCCAGAGGCATTTTCCCAAATGGTTCTGGACCAGGTGAAGGCAGAGCTACAGAGGAGACAGCAGGTAGGCATAACACTGGAGAAGGTTCTGGACCAGGTGAAGGCAGAGCTACAGAGGAGACAGCAGGTAGGCATAACACTGGAGAAGGTTCTGGACCAGGTGAAGGCAGAGCTACGGAGGAGACAGCAGGTAGGTATAACACTGGAGAAGGTTCTGGACCAGGTGAAGGCAGAGTTACGGAGGAGACAGCAGGTAGGCATAACACTGGAGAAGGTTCTGGACCAGGTGAAGGCAGAGTTACAGAGGAGACAGCAGGTAGGCATAACACTGGAGAAGGTTCTGGAACAGGTGAAGGCAGAGTTACAGAGGAGACAGCAGGTAGGCATAACACTGGAGAAGGTTCTGGAACAGGTGAAGGCAGAGTTACAGAGGAGACAGCAGGTAGGCATAACACTGGAGAAGGTTCTGGAACAGGTGAAGGCAGAGCTACGGAGGAGACAGCAGGTAGGTATAACACTGGAGAAGGTTCCTGGAACAGGTGAAGGCAGAGCTACGGAGGAGACAGCAGGTAGGCATAACACTGGAGAAGGTTCTGGACCAGGTGAAGGCAGAGTTACAGAGGAGACAGCAGGTAGGCATAACACTGGAGAAGGTTCTGGACCAGGTGAAGGCAGAGTTACAGAGGAGACAGCAGGTAGGCATAACACTGGAGAAGGTTCTGGAACAGGTGAAGGCAGAGCTACGGAGGAGACAGCAGGTAGGTATAACACTGGAGAAGGTTCTGGACCAGGTGAAGGCAGAGTTACAGAGGAGACAGCAGGTAGGCATAACACTGGAGAAGGTTCTGGACCAGGTGAAGGCAGAGTTACAGAGGAGACAGCAGGTAGGCATAACACTGGAGAAGGTTCTGGAACAGGTGAAGGCAGAGTTACAGAGGAGACAGCAGGTAGGCATAACACTGGAGAAGGTTCTGGAACAGGTGAAGGCAGAGTTACAGAGGAGACAGCAGGTAGGCATAACACTGGAGAAGGTTCTGGAACAGGTGAAGGCAGAGCTACGGAGGAGACAGCAGGTAGGTATAACACTGGAGAAGGTTCTGGAACAGGTGAAGGCAGAGCTACGGAGGAGACAGCAGGTAGGTATAACACTGGAGAAGGTTCTGGACCAGGTGAAGGCAGAGCTACGGAGGAGACAGCAGGTAGGTATAACACTGGAGAAGGTTCTGGACCAGGTGAAGGCAGAGTTACGGAGGAGACAGCAGGTAGGCATAACACTGGAGAAGGTTCTGGACCAGGTGAAGGCAGAGTTACAGAGGAGACAGCAGGTAGGCATAACACTGGAGAAGGTTCTGGAACAGGTGAAGGCAGAGTTACAGAGGAGACAGCAGGTAGGCATAACACTGGAGAAGGTTCTGGAACAGGTGAAGGCAGAGTTACAGAGGAGACAGCAGGTAGGCATAACACTGGAGAAGGTTCTGGAACAGGTGAAGGCAGAGCTACGGAGGAGACAGCAGGTAGGTATAACACTGGAGAAGGTTCTGGAACAGGTGAAGGCAGAGCTACGGAGGAGACAGCAGGTAGGTATAACACTGGAGAAGGTTCTGGACCAGGTGAAGGCAGAGCTACGGAGGAGACAGCAGGTAGGTATAACACTGGAGAAGGTTCTGGACCAGGTGAAGGCAGAGTTACGGAGGAGACAGCAGGTAGGCATAACACTGGAGAAGGTTCTGGACCAGGTGAAGGCAGAGTTACAGAGGAGACAGCAGGTAGGCATAACACTGGAGAAGGTTCTGGAACAGGTGAAGGCAGAGTTACAGAGGAGACAGCAGGTAGGCATAACACTGGAGAAGGTTCTGGAACAGGTGAAGGCAGAGTTACAGAGGAGACAGCAGGTAGGCATAACACTGGAGAAGGTTCTGGAACAGGTGAAGGCAGAGCTACGGAGGAGACAGCAGGTAGGTATAACACTGGAGAAGGTTCTGGAACAGGTGAAGGCAGAGCTACGGAGGAGACAGCAGGTAGGTATAACACTGGAGAAGGTTCTGGACCAGGTGAAGGTAGAGCTACTGTAGAGAGACATAACCCACTATAGAGACATAACCCACTGTAGAGAGACATAACCCACTGTAGAGAGACATAACTCATTGTAGATTGACATAACCCACTGTAGAGAGACATAACCCACTGTAGAGAGACATAACCCACTGTAGAGAGACATAACCCACTGTAGAGAGACATAACCCACTGTAGAGACATAACCCACTGTAGAGAGACATAACCCACTGTAGAGACATAACCCACTGTAGAGGGACATAACCCACTGTAGAGAGACATAACCCACTATAGAGACATAACCCACTGTAGAGAGACATAACCCACTGTATAGAGACATAACCCACTATAGAGACATAACCCACTGTAGAGAGACATAACCCACTATAGAGAGGCATAACCCACTGTAGAGAGACATAACCCACTATAGAGACATAACCCACTGTAGAGAGACATAACCCACTGTAGAGAGACATAACCCACTATAGAGACATAACCCACTGTAGAGAGACATAACCCACTGTAGAGAGACATAACCCACTGTAGAGACATAACCCACTGTAGAGAGACATAACCCACTGTAGAGAGACATAACCCACTATAGAGACATAATCCACTGTAGAGAGACATAACCCACTGTAGAGAGACATAACCCACTGTAGAGAGCTGTAACCCACTGTAGAGAGACATAACCCACTGTAGAGAGACATAACCCACTATAGAGACATAACCCACTATAGAGACATGACCCACTGTAGAGAGACATAACCCACTGTATAGAGACATAACCCACTGCAGAGAGACATAACCCACTGTAGAGAGACATAACCCACTGTAGAGAGACATAACCCACTGTATAGAGACATAACCCACTGTAGAGAGACATAACCCACTGTAGAGAGACATAACCCACTGTAGAGAGACATAACCCACTGTAGAGAGACATAACCCACTGTAGAGACATAACCCACTGTAGAGAGCTGTAACCCACTGTAGAGAGACATAACCCACTGTAGAGAGCTGTAACCCACTGTAGAGAGCTGTAACCCACTGTAGAGACATAACCCACTGTAGAGAGACATAACCCACTGTAGAGAGACATAACCCACTGTAGAGAGACATAACCCACTATAGAGAGACATAACCCACTGTATAGAGACATAACCCACTGTATAGAGACATAACCCACTGTAGAGAGACATAACCCACTGTATAGAGACATAACCCACTATAGAGAGACATAACCCACTGTAGAGACATAACCCACTGTAGAGACATAACCCACTGTAGAGACATAACCCACTGTAGAGAGCTGTAACCTGGTTGTCACGAATTGGCTCAAAGTTCGAAACAAAAAGGGAGACAACGTGGAGATAAGGAATAGCAAAGCATATTTAATATCTAAAGTAAACTAAATACAATTAACAATGGATGTGTGTCGTCAGTAATCAGTAGTGTAAGTGATTGGTCGCGGGGTGTTGAAAGGTGCCAACACAAACAAACACAGGTACAAAAATGCCACGACCAAAATCTATCAGCGTCTGCATGGAGAGAGTCTCCCCAATGGCTGGGGGAAGAGGTGTATTTATCCTGGGACACACCCAGGCCCAGGTGTGTCTGCATGGAGAGAGTCTCCTCAGTGGCTGGGGGAAGAGGTGTATTTATCCTGGGACACACCCAGACCCAGGTGTGTCTGCATGGAGAGAGTCTCCCCAATGGCTGGGGGAAGAGGTGTATTTATCCTGGGACACACCCAGACCCAGGTGTGTCTGCATGGAGAGAGTCTCCCCAATGGCTGGGGGAAGAGGTGTATTTATCCTGGGACACACCCAGACCCAGGTGTGTCTGCATGGAGAGAGTCTCCTCAGTGGCTGGGGGAAGAGGTGTATTTATCCTGGGACACACCCAGACCCAGGTGTGTCTGCATGGAGAGAGTCTCCCCAATGGCTGGGGGAAGAGGTGTATTTATCCTGGGACACACCCAGACCCAGGTGTGTCTGCATGGAGAGAGTCTCCCCAATGGCTGGGGGAAGAGGTGTATTTATCCTGGGACACACCCAGACCCAGGTGTGTCTGCATGGAGAGAGTCTCCTCAGTGGCTGGGGGAAGAGGTGTATTTATCCTGGGACACACCCAGACCCAGGTGTGTCTGCATGGAGAGAGTCTCCTCAGTGGCTGGGGGAAGAGGTGTATTTATCCTGGGACACACCCAGACCCAGGTGTGTCTGCATGGAGAGAGTCTCCCCAATGGCTGGGGGAAGAGGTGTATTTATCCTGGGACACACCCAGGCCCAGGTGTGTCTGCATGGAGAGAGTCTCCTCAGTGGCTGGGGGAAGAGGTGTATTTATCCTGGGACACACCCAGACCCAGGTGTGTCTGCATGGAGAGAGTCTCCCCAATGGCTGGGGGAAGAGGTGTATTTATCCTGGGACACACCCAGACCCAGGTGTGTCTGCATGGAGAGAGTCTCCCCAATGGCTGGGGGAAGAGGTGTATTTATCCTGGGACACACCCAGGCCCAGGTGTGTCTGCATGGAGAGAGTCTCCCCAATGGCTGGGGGAAGAGGTGTATTTATCCTGGGACACACCCAGGCCCAGGTGTGTCTGCATGGAGAGAGTCTCCTCAGTGGCTGGGGGAAGAGGTGTATTTATCCTGGGACACACCCAGACCCAGGTGTGTCTGCATGGAGAGAGTCTCCCCAATGGCTGGGGGAAGAGGTGTATTTATCCTGGGACACACCCAGGCCCAGGTGTGTCTGCATGGAGAGAGTCTCCTCCGTGGCTGGGGGAAGAGGTGTATTTAGCCTGGGACACACCCAGGCCCAGGTGTGTCTGCATGGAGAGAGTCTCCCCAATGGCTGGGGGAAGAGGTGTATTTATCCTGGGACACACCCAGGCCCAGGTGTGTCTGCATGGAGAGAGTCTCCCCAATGGCTGGGGGAAGAGGTGTATTTATCCTGGGACACACCCAGACCCAGGTGTGTCTGCATGGAGAGAGTCTCCCCAATGGCTGGGGGAAGAGGTGTATTTATCCTGGGACACACCCAGACCCAGGTGTGTCTGCATGGAGAGAGTCTCCCCAATGGCTGGGGGAAGAGGTGTATTTATCCTGGGACACACCCAGACCCAGGTGTGTCTGCATGGAGAGAGTCTCCCCAATGGCTGGGGGAAGAGGTGTATTTATCCTGGGACACACCCAGACCCAGGTGTGTCTGCATGGAGAGAGTCTCCCCAATGGCTGGGGGAAGAGGTGTATTTATCCTGGGACACACCCAGACCCAGGTGTGTCTGCATGGAGAGAGTCTCCTCAGTGGCTGGGGAAGAGGTGTATTTATCCTGGGACACACCCAGACCCAGGTGTGTCTGCATGGAGAGAGTCTCCTCAGTGGCTGGGGGAAGAGGTGTATTTATCCTGGGACACACCCAGACCCAGGTGTGTCTGCATGGAGAGAGTCTCCCCAATGGCTGGGGGAAGAGGTGTATTTATCCTGGGACACACCCAGACCCAGGTGTGTCTGCATGGAGAGAGTCTCCCCAATGGCTGGGGGAAGAGGTGTATTTATCCTGGGACACACCCAGACCCAGGTGTGTCTGCATGGAGAGAGTCTCCCCAATGGCTGGGGGAAGAGGTGTATTTATCCTGGGACACACCCAGACCCAGGTGTGTCTGCATGGAGAGAGTCTCCCCAATGGCTGGGGGAAGAGGTGTATTTATCCTGGGACACACCCAGACCCAGGTGTGTCTGCATGGAGAGAGTCTCCCCAATGGCTGGGGGAAGAGGTGTATTTATCCTGGGACACACCCAGACCCAGGTGTGTCTGCATGGAGAGAGTCTCCCCAATGGCTGGGGGAAGAGGTGTATTTATCCTGGGACACACCCAGACCCAGGTGTGTCTGCATGGAGAGAGTCTCCCCAATGGCTGGGGGAAGAGGTGTATTTATCCTGGGACACACCCAGACCCAGGTGTGTCTGCATGGAGAGAGTCTCCCCAATGGCTGGGGAAGAGGTGTATTTATCCTGGGACACACCCAGACCCAGGTGTGTCTGCATGGAGAGAGTCTCCTCAGTGGCTGGGGGAAGAGGTGTATTTATCCTGGGACACACCCAGACCCAGGTGTGTCTGCATGGAGAGAGTCTCCTCAGTGGCTGGGGGAAGAGGTGTATTTATCCTGGGACACACCCAGACCCAGGTGTGTCTGCATGGAGAGAGTCTCCCCAATGGCTGGGGGAAGAGGTGTATTTATCCTGGGACACACCCAGGCCCAGGTGTGTCTGCATGGAGAGAGTCTCCTCAGTGGCTGGGGGAAGAGGTGTATTTATCCTGGGACACACCCAGACCCAGGTGTGTCTGCATGGAGAGAGTCTCCCCAATGGCTGGGGGAAGAGGTGTATTTATCCTGGGACACACCCAGACCCAGGTGTGTCTGCATGGAGAGAGTCTCCCCAATGGCTGGGGGAAGAGGTGTATTTATCCTGGGACACACCCAGACCCAGGTGTGTCTGCATGGAGAGAGTCTCCTCAGTGGCTGGGGGAAGAGGTGTATTTATCCTGGGACACACCCAGGCCCAGGTGTGTCTGCATGGAGAGAGTCTCCTCAGTGGCTGGGGGAAGAGGTGTATTTATCCTGGGACACACCCAGACCCAGGTGTGTCTGCATGGAGAGAGTCTCCTCAGTGGCTGGGGGAAGAGGTGTATTTATCCTGGGACACACCCAGACCCAGGTGTGTCTGCATGGAGAGAGTCTCCTCAGTGGCTGGGGGAAGAGGTGTATTTATCCTGGGACACACCCAGACCCAGGTGTGTCTGCATGGAGAGAGTCTCCCCAATGGCTGGGGGAAGAGGTGTATTTATCCTGGGACACACCCAGGCCCAGGTGTGTCTGCATGGAGAGAGTCTCCTCAGTGGCTGGGGGAAGAGGTGTATTTATCCTGGGACACACCCAGACCCAGGTGTGTCTGCATGGAGAGAGTCTCCCCAATGGCTGGGGGAAGAGGTGTATTTATCCTGGGACACACCCAGACCCAGGTGTGTCTGCATGGAGAGAGTCTCCCCAATGGCTGGGGGAAGAGGTGTATTTATCCTGGGACACACCCAGACCCAGGTGTGTCTGCATGGAGAGAGTCTCCTCAGTGGCTGGGGGAAGAGGTGTATTTATCCTGGGACACACCCAGGCCCAGGTGTGTCTGCATGGAGAGAGTCTCCTCAGTGGCTGGGGGAAGAGGTGTATTTATCCTGGGACACACCCAGACCCAGGTGTGTCTGCATGGAGAGAGTCTCCTCAGTGGCTGGGGGAAGAGGTGTATTTATCCTGGGACACACCCAGGCCCAGGTGTGTCTGCATGGAGAGAGTCTCCTCAGTGGCTGGGGGAAGAGGTGTATTTATCCTGGGACACACCCAGGCCCAGGTGTGTCTGCATGGAGAGAGTCTCCTCAGTGGCTGGGGGAAGAGGTGTATTTATCCTGGGACACACCCAGGCCCAGGTGTGTCTGCATGGAGAGAGTCTCCTCAGTGGCTGGGGGAAGAGGTGTATTTATCCTGGGACACACCCAGACCCAGGTGTGTCTGCATGGAGAGAGTCTCCTCAGTGGCTGGGGGAAGAGGTGTATTTATCCTGGGACACACCCAGGCCCAGGTGTGTCTGCATGGAGAGAGTCTCCTCAGTGGCTGGGGGAAGAGGTGTATTTATCCTGGGACACACCCGAGCCCAGACGTGTCCCATTTTGCTGACGACACCTCCCGGCTCCGCCCACTGACATACTATTAAGGAAAACAAGAGCCAAGAGAAAGAGTTCGGGAGACGGAGTGGGAGGGTCGTCACAGGTTATAAAATATCTCTATGTTTTTTTTATATCCGGCATGAAAAAAGTGACTGAACATTTGGCAATACCATCTCAGTTTACATAGATGTTGTAACCCTCTACATACTAAGTCCTGTCTAAGTCCTGTCTAAGTACTTTCTATGTCCTGTCTCAGTCCTGTCCAAGTCCTGTCTAAGTCCTGTCCAAGTCCTGTCTAAGACCTGTCTAAACCTTGTCTAAGTACTGTCTATGTCCTGTCTAATTCCTGTCTTAGCCCTGTCTAAGCCTTGGCTAAGTACTGTCTAAGCCTTGTCTAAGTCCTGTCTAAGTCCTGCCTAAGCCTTGTCTAAGCCTTGTCTAAGTCCTGTCTAAACCTTGTCTAAGTACTGTCTAAGTCCTGTCTAAACCTTGTCTAAGTACTGTCTAAGTCATGTCTAAGTCCTGTCTAAACCTTGTCTAAGCCTTGTCTAAGTCCTGTCTAAACCTTGTCTAAGTACTGTCTAAGTCATGTCTAAGTCCTGTCTAAACCTTGTCTAAGTATTCTCTAAGTCCTGTCTAAGTCCTGTCTAAGTCCTGTCTAAACCTTGTCTAAGTACTGTCTAAGTCCTGTCTAAGCCTTGTCTAAGTCCTGTCTAAGTCCTGTCTAAGCCTTGTCTAAGTCCTGTCTAAGTCCTGTCTAAGCCGGGGGAGGGGGTTCTGCTAAGCTATATGGAATTGTTTTAAGGTAAGTGATTAACAAGGTCGTACCAAGGAAAATGTAGCTACCTCTTTGGGCTAGGCGTGCCGCAAGCGCCCCACCTCGACAACATCCGGTGAAATTGCAGTGTGCGAAATATAAAATTCATAATATTAGACATTCATGAAAATACAAGTATCTTACATCGCTTAAAAGCTTAACTTCTTGTTAATAACTTACCTTTGAAGATCTTCCTCTGTTTGCAATAAAAAGGGTCCCAGCTACATCACAAATTGTCGCTTTATTCCCAAAACAGTCAGTTGAGTTGGCGCTCTTGACTCAGTAATCCACTGGTTTCCCTCGTTCAAATGCATACAAAGGAATCCCGAAAGTTACCAATAAACTGTGCCCAAACAAGTCAAACAATGTTTCTAAACAATCCTCAGGTACCCTTATATGTAAATAAGCGATCAAATTTAAGACGGAGAATAGTATGTTGATTACCGGAGATAAATAACGAAGTGGCCGCCCTCACCGATGTGCGCCACAATACTACAGCCAAAATGGGAGCCACCTAGAAAAACTACAAATTCTAGCTCATTTTTCAAAAAACAAGCCAGAAACTCTTTCTAAAGACTGTTGACATTATAATGAGTGGTGAGCTCAAAAAATATATATTCCCGGATGGATTCTCCTCGGGTTTTCGCCTGCCTTATCAGTCCTGTTATACTCACAGACATTATTTTAACAGTTATGGAAACTTTAGAGTGTTTAATTGTGTTTAATAATTTGAGCCAGTTTGAGCCAGTTTGCTACAGCAGGAAAACAATCCTGCCTCAACAGGAAATGTAAAATATTATGTGGATTGTAATTAATGGAAATTTTTTGAAGGTGTTGAAACATTGTTCATGAGGCAAATCAAGTCTGACTGTTTAAATTGCCCCTCTCCAAAATACTTTCCTCTGGCCACTAGGTGGTGCTGTTTCCTCTGGCCCCTAGGTGATGGTATTTCCTCTGGCCCCTAGGTGATGGTGTTTCCTCTGGCCACTAGGTGATGGTGTTTCCTCTGGCCACTAGATGGTGGTGTTTCCTCTGGCCACTAGATGGTGGTGTTTTCTCTGTCCACTAGGTGGTCGTGTTTCCTCTGGCCACTAGGTGGTGGTATTTCCTCTGGCCCCTAGGTGATGGTGTTTCCTCTGGCCACTAGATGGTGGTGTTTCCTCTGGCTACTAGGTAGTGGTGTTTCCTCTGGCCACTAGGTGGTGGTGTTTCCTCTGGCCACTAGGTGGTGGTGTTTTCTCTGGCCCCTAGGTGATGGTGTTTCCTCCGGCCACTAGGTGGTGGTGTTTCCTCTGGCCACTAGGTGGTGGTGTTTGCTCTGGCCACTAGGTAGTGGTGTTTCCTCTGGCCACTAGGTGATGGTGTTTCCTCTGGCCAGGAGGTGGTGGTGTTTCCTCTGGCCACTAGATGGTGGTGTTTCCTCTGGCCACTAGGTGATGGTGTTTCCTCTGGCCACGAGGTGATGGTGTTTCCTCTGGCCACTAGGTGGTGATGTTTCCTCTGGCCACTAGGTAGTGGTGTTTCCTCTGGCCACTAGGTGGTGGTGTTTCCTCTGGCCACTAGGTGGTGGTGTTTTCTCTGGCCACTAGGTGATGGTGTTTCCTCTGGCCCCGAGATGATGGTGTTTCCTCTGGCCACTAGGTGATGGTGTTTCCTCTGGCCACTAGGTGGTGGTGTTTCCTCTGGCCACTAGGTGATGGTGCTTCCTTTGGCCATTAGGTGGTGGTGTTTCCTCTGGCCACTAGGTGATGGTGTTTCCTCTGGCCACTAGGTGATGGTGTTTCCTCTGGCCACGAGGTAGTGGTGATCCTTTGGCAAAGAGGTGGTGGTGTTTCCTCTGGCCACTAGGTGGTGGTGTTTCCTCTGGCCACTAGGTGATGGTGCTTCCTTTGGCCATTAGGTGGTGGTGTTTCCTCTGGCCACTAGGTGATGGTGTTTCCTCTGGCCACTAGGTGATGGTGTTTCCTCTGGCCAATAGGTGGTGGTGTTTCCTCTGGCCACTAGGTGATGGTGTTTCCTCTGGCCACTAGGTGATGGTGTTTCCTCTGGCCACTAGGTGATGGTGTTTCCTCTGGCCACTAGGTGGTGGTGTTTCCTCTGGCCACTAGGTGGTGGTGTTTCCTCTGGCCACTAGGTGGTGGTGTTTCCTCTGGCCACTAGGTGGTGGTGTTTCCTCTGGCCACGAGGTGATGGTGTTTCCTCACCAAACCCTCTCCTAGTTACTTTCCTCTGGCCACTAGGTGATGATGTTTCCTCTGGCCACTAGGTGATGGTGTTTCCTCTGGCCACTAGGTGATGGTGTTTCCTCTGGCCACTAGGTGATGGTGCTTCCTCTGGCCACTAGGTAGTGGTGTTTCCTCTGGCCACTAGGTGGTGGTGTTTCCTCTGGCCACTAGGTGGTGGTGTTTCCTCTGGCTACTAGGTGGTGGTGTTTCCTCTGGCCATTAGGTGGTGGTGTTTCCTCTGGCCACTAGGTGGTGGTGTTTCCTCTGGCCACAAGGTGATGGTGTTTCCTCACCAAACCCTCTCCTACTTACTTTCCTCTGGCCACTAGGTGATGGTGTTTCCTCTGGCCCCTAGGTGGTGGTGTTTCCTCTGGCCACTAGGTGGTGATGTTTCTCTTTCAGACACATTTGTGTGACCTGTATGCACGCCATTGTACTGGAGCAACCCTCTTCAGCAGTGGAAATATGGTATGTCCCAAATGGCCCCATATACCCTATGTAGCGCACTACTTTTGACCATAGGGATTATATAGCAATTATGGCCCTGGTCAAAACTAGTACACTATATGCCAATAGGGAGCCAAATGGGACTCTAGCCTGTTAGTGTGGAGGACTGTGCTATTCCTCATCAGGCAGGACTGAAACAGTGGCTTATAACGGGCAGACAGACAGCTGTGTGGAGCTGCCACACGGTACGTTCCACATATTGATTGGATCTGACGTCTGGCTTTTCAGCTGCTCAAATTCTAACAGGTTGTGGTCTGTAATTGGACAAAAAGCGCCACGACCTCTTCACCCTAAATGGAAAAGCATACTGGCTGCTTGCTTTTCTCTCTCTCTCTCTCTCTCTCTCTCTCTCTCTCTCTCTCTCTCTCTCTCTCTCTCTCTCTCTCTCTCTCTCTCTCTCTCTCTCTCTCTCTCTCTCTCTCTCTCTCTCTCTCTCTCTCTCTCTCTCTCTCTCTCTCTCTCTCTCTCTCACTCTCTCTCTCTCTGCCCCTATCTCCCTGTAACTATCTCACTCTCTCTCTCTTTCTCTCTCTCTCTCTCTCTCTCTCTCTCTCTCTCTCTCTCTCTCTCTCTCTCTCTCTCTCTCTCTCTCTCTCTCTCTCTCTCTCTCTCTCTCTCTCTCTCTCACTCTCTCTCTCTCTGCCCCTATCTCCCTGTAACTATCTCAATGTCACTATCTCCCTGTCACTCTCTCTCTCTCTCTCTCTCTCTCTCTCTCTCTCTCTCTCTCTCTCTCTCTCTCTCTCTCTCTCTCTCTCTCTCTCTCTCTCTCTCTCTCTCTCTCTCTCTCTCTCTCTCTCTCTCTCTCTCAGAGACTAATAGCTACAGTATATAATCGACCATCAGAGACGGGAGGGAGGGATAGAGAGAGAGAGGGATAGAGAGAGGGAGGGATAGAGAGAGGGAGGGAGGGATAGAGAGAGGGAGGGAGGGATAGAGAGAGAGAGGGATAGAGAGAGGGAGGGATAGAGAGAGGGAGGGAGGGATAGAGAGAGGGAGGGATAGAGAGAGGGAGGGATAGAGAGAGGGAGGGAGGGATAGAGAGAGGGAGGGATAGAGAGAGGGAGGGATAGAGAGAGGGAGGGAGGGATAGAGAGAGGGAGGGAGGGATAGAGAGAGGGAGGGAGGGATAGAGAGAGGGATAGAGAGAGGGAGGGAGGGATAGAGAGAGGGAGGGAGGGATAGAGAGAGGGAGGGTGGGATAGAGAGAGGGAGGTAGGGATTCTTCAAAGTAGCCTTGATGACAACTTTGCACACATCACGGGGTGCGCGCTAATGGCATTCTCTCAACCAGCTTCATGAGGAATACTTTTCCAACAGTCTTGAAGGAGTTCCCACATATGCTGAGAACCTGTTGGCTGCTTTTCCTTCACTCTGTGGTCCAACTCATCCCAAACCATCTCAGTTGGGTTGAGGTCAGGTGATTATGGAGGCCAGGTCACTTGATACAGCACTCCATCACTCTCCTTCTTGGTCAAATAGCCCTTACACAGCCTGGAGGTGTGTTGGGTCATTGTCCTGTTGAAAAACAAATGATAGTGGGACTAAGCGCAAACCAGATGGGATGGCGTATCTCTGCAGATTGTTGTGGTAGCCATGCTTGTTATTAAGTGTGCCTTGAATTCGAAATATATCAAGACAGTTTCACCAGCAAAGCATTCGAATGCGACTATCCCCGATAGTCAGAATTCCCATTTGAGTCAGCCTCCTTGCCTGTCCAACATTTCCTCATCTCCCACCCCTTCTAATGCGACGATCCCCGATGCTTCTCCCTCTTTTTCCCCACCTCGCTGCAAAGTTTCTCACTGAGCCTGATGTGCTAAAGAAGCTCCTGAAACTTGGTCCCAAAAAACATCTGGGTGAGATGGTTTAGACCCTTTCTTCTTTAAGGTTGCTGCCCCTGTCATCTCCAAGCCTTTCTCTGACCTTTTTAACCTGTCTCTCCTTTCTGGGAAGGCAGCCACAGTTCGTCCTTTATTTAAAGGGGGATATCAAGCTGATTCTATTTCTATTTTGCCCTGTTTATCAATGTTGTGTCAATAATCAACTGATTGGCTTTCCTGATGTCTATAGTATTCTCTCGGGTATGCAATATGGTTTCCGCTCAAGTTATGGATGCATCACTGAAACCTTAAAGGTCCTATATTATGTCACCGTTGCCCTTGATTCTATTCTTGATTCTATTGTGCTGCTTTTTTATGGACTTGGCCAAAGCTTTTGATAGGGTAGACCATTCCATCCTTGTGGGCCGGTTAAGGAGTATCGGTGTCTCTGAGGGGTCTTTGGCCTGGTTTGCTAACTACCTCTCTCAATGAGTGCAGTGTATAAAGTCAGAAAATCTGCTGTCTCAGCCATTGCCTGTCACCAAGGGAGTACCCCAAGGCTCGATCCTAGGCCCCACGCTCTTCTCAATTTACATGAACAACATAGCTCAGGCAGTAAGAAGCTCCCTCATCCATTTATATGCAGATGATACAGTCTTATACTCAGCTGGCCCCTCCCCGGATTTTGTGTTAAACGCTCTACAACAAACCTTTCTTAGTGTCCAACAAGCTTTCTCTGCCCTTAACCTTGTTCTGAACACCTCCAAATCAAAGGTCATGTGGTTTGGTAAGAAGAATGCCCCTCTTCCCACAGGTGTGATTACTACATCTGAGGGTTTAGAGCTTGAGGTAGTCACCTCATACAAGTACTTGGGAGTATGGCTAGACAGTACACTGTCCTTCTCTCAGTGCATATCAAAGCTGCAGGCTACAGTTAAATCTAGACTTGGTTTCCTCTATCGTAATCACTCCTCTTTCACTCCAGCTGCCAAACTAACCCTGATTCAGATGACCATCCTACCCATGCTAGATTACAGAGATGTAATTTATAGATCGACAGGTAAGGGTGCTCTCGAGCTGCTAGATGTTCTTTACCATTCGGCCATCAGATTTGCCACCAATGCTCCTTATAGGACACATCACTGCACTCTATACTCCTCTGTAAACTGATCATCTCTGTATACCTGTCACAAGACCCACTGGTTGATGCTTATTTATTAAACCCTCTTAGGCCTCACTCCCCCCTATCTGAGATATCTACTGCAGCCCTCATCCTCCACATACAACACCTGTTCACTCCCCCCTATCTGAGATATCTACTGCAGCCCTCATCCTCCACATACAACACCTGTTCACTCCCCTCTATCTGAGATATCTACTGCAGCCCTCATCCTCCACATACAACACCTGTTCACTCCCCCCTATCTGAGATATCTACTGCAGCCCTCATCCTCCACATACAACACCTGTTCACTCCCCCCTATCTGAGATATCTACTGCAGCCCTCATCCTCCACATACAACACCTGTTCACTCCCCCCTATCTGAGATATCTACTGCAGCCCTCATCCTCCACATACAACACCTGTTCACTCCCTCCTATCTGAGATATCTACTGCAGCCCTCATCCTCCACATACAACACCTGTTCACTCCCCCCTATCTGAGATATCTACTGCAGCCCTCATCCTCCACATACAACACCTGTTCACTCCCCTCTATCTGAGATATCTACTGCAGCCCTCATCCTCCACATACAACACCCGTTCTGCCAGTCACATTCTATTAAAACGTCATCTAGGGTAGGGGGCAGCATTCAGAATTTTGGATGAAAAGCGTGCCCAAATTAAACTGCCTGCTACTCAGGCCCAGAAGCTACGATATGCATATAATTGGTAGATGTGGATAGATAACACTCTAAAGTTTCCAAAACTGTTGTAAATAATGTCTGTGAGTATAATATAACTGATATTGCAGGAGAAAACCCGGGGAAAATCCAACCAGGAAGTACTATTATTTTGAAAGGCTGTTTTTCCATTGAAAGCCTATCCACCATACAAAGACTTAGGACCCAGGTCACCATCTCTATGGCTTCCTCTACATGTGGCCAGTCTTTAGACATTGTTTCAGGCGTTTACTCTGAAAAATGAGGGAGACACACCGCTTTCAATGAGAGGACAGTGGAAATTTCCAGACATGAGCCCAGCACATGATTAGGAGTGCGCCTTTCTTGTTTACCTTTTCTATTGACGAAGCTTTTGTCCAGTTGAAATATTATTGATTATTTATGACAAAAACAACCTGAGGATTGATTTTAAAAAATCGTTTGACATGTTTCTACAAACTTTTATTACACTTTTTAATAACTTTTCGTCTTGATGTTGTGAGCGCTCATTGTGCCTTTGTATTTCTGAACTAAACGCACCAACAAAACTGAGGTTTTTGGACGTAAAGAGGGACATTATTGAACAAAACAAACATTTATTGTCTAACATGGAGACAAAGGTTAGGGATTCATTTAACCGCTATTTCTGACTTTTGTGAGCCTTCTCCTTGGCTGGAAAATGGCTGTCTGATTTTCTGTGTCTCGGCGCTGACCTAACATAATCGCATGGTGTGCTTTCGCCGTAAAGCTTTTTGAAATCGGACACTGTGATTGGTTTAACAAGAAGTTTATCTTTAAAATGGTGTATAATACTTGTATGTTTGAGGAATAATTATAATTGTATAATATATTGTAATTATGGGATTTTTGTTGTTTTGAATTTGGAGCCCTGCACTTTCACAGACTGTTGTCGTGGTGGGACGCTAGCGTACCAGAGAGGTTAAAGATCCCCAAAGCACACACATCCCTGGGTCGCTCCTCTTTTCAGTTCGCTGCAGCAAGTGACTGGAATGAGCTGCAACAAACACTCAAACCGGACAGTTTAATCTCCATCTATTAATTCAAAGTCTCAATCATGGACAGTCCTACTGACAGTTGTGACTGCTTTGTGTGATGTATTGTTGTCTCTACCTTCTTGCCCTTTGTCCTGTTGTCTTTGTCCAATAATGTTCGTACCATGTTTTGTGCTGCTACCATGTTGTGTTGCTACCATGTTGTTGTCATGTTGTGTTGCTACCATGCTGTGTTGTCATGTGTTGCTGCCATGCTGTGTTGTTGTCTTAGGTCTCTCTTTATGTGGTGTCGTTTTGTCTCTCTTGTTGTGATGTGTGTTTTGTCCTATATTTCTATTGTATTTCTTTTCAATCCCAGCCCCGGGCCCCAAAGGAGGCCTTTAGCCTTTTGGTAGGCCATCATAGTAATTAATAATTTGTTCTTATTAACTGACTTGTCTAGTTAAATTAAGGTTAAATAAATAGTTTAAAAAAATACACCATCACACCTCCTCCTCCATGCTTCACTGTGGGAACCAGACATGCGTAGATAATCCGTACACCTGCTCTGTGTCTCACAAAGACACGGAGGATGGAACCAAACGTCCATTGCCCTTGTTTCTTGACACAAGCAAGTCTCATCTTTAGTGGCAATTTCTTTGCAGCAATTTGACCATGAATGCCTGATTCACGCAGTCTCCACTGCAAAGTTGATGTTGAGATGTGTCTGTTACTTGAACCTTGTAAAGCATTTTTTTTGGGGTGCAATTTCTGTGGCTGGTAACTCTGAACTTATCTTCTGCAGCAGAGGTGACAATGGTCTTGCTTTCCTGTGGCGGTTCTCATGAGTAGATATCACTCCATCCTGTATATATGACTCCTTCCTGTATATATATGACTCCATTCTGTATATATGACTCCATTCTGTATATATGACTCCATTCTGTATATATGACTCCATTCTGTATATATATGACTCCATTCTGTATATATGACTCCATTCTGTATATATGACTCCATTCTGTATATATGACTCCATTCTGTATATATGAATCCATCCTGTATATATGACTCCATTCTGTATATATGACTCCATTCTGTATATATGACTCCATTCTGTATATATATGACTCCATCCTGTATATATGACTCCATTCTGTATATATGACTCCATCCTGTATATATATGACTCCATTCTGTATATATGACTCCATCCTGTATATATGACTCCATCCTGTATATATGACTCCATCCTGTATATATGACTCCTTCCTGTATATATGACTCCATTCTGTATATATGACTCCATCCTGTATATATGACTCCTTCCTGTATATATGACTCCATTCTGTATATATGACTCCATTCTGTATATATGACTCCATCCTGTATATATGACTCCATTCTGTATATATGACTCCATTCTGTATATATATGACTCCATCCTGTATATATGACTCCTTCCTGTATATATATGACTCCATTCTGTACTGTATATATGACTCCATTCTGTATATATGATTCCATTCTGTATATATGACTCCATCCTGTATATATGAGTCCATCCTGTATATATGACTCCATTCTGTATATATGACTCCATCCTGTATATATGACTCCATTCTGTATATATGACTCCATTCTGTATATATATGACTCCATTCTGTATATATGACTCCATCCTGTATATATATATGACTCCATTCTGTATATATGACTCCATCCTGTACTGTATATATGACTCCATTCTGTATATATATATATATATGAGTCTGCTCTCACATCTGTCCTTCTCCCTCTCAGCGATGCCTGGAGATTCAAACCTATTTCTACTGTGTCACTACACAAAGCAAGCCCCAAAGACAATGGTTGTACCTGGTCCAAAATACCATTAAAATCGGCTGGAAGCCTTTCTGAACGCAATAGCGGCCAGCCTGCTCTTACTCTTGGTATCTCCATGGCAACCCCGTCACTACTGCCTACTAAGCGATATTGCAAAAGGAATGTCCGTTACAGAGTTATAGTAGGCAATGACGTCAAGCTTCTCTCTCTCTCTCTCTCTCTCTCTCTCTCCCTCTCTCTCTCTCTCTCTCCCTCTCTCTCTCTCTCTCTCTTTCTCTCCCTCTCTCTCTCTCTCTCTCCCTCTCTCTCTCTCTCTCTCTCTCTCTCTCTCTCTCTCTCTCTCTCTCTCTCTCTCTCTCTCTCTCTCTCTCTCTCTCTCTCTCTCTCTGTCTCTCTCTCTGTCTCTCCCTCTCGCTCTTCCTCCTTCCTCTCTTTCTCTCTCTCTCTGTCTCTCTCTCTGTCTCTCCCTTTTCCCACTAGCTGGAAACTCCGGAACATTCCCCTCGGAATCAAAGAACTCAATGAACTCGGAACCTCTCTTTCTATGAGGAAGATAAAGTGTTTCCCAGAAAGCAGCCGTCACCAGCTCTGAGAGCTTGTATTTTTTTTATTGTGTTTGCTGAGTGGACTGTTGTCGGGATCTGGTGATGTTGACACAGTGGATAAAATGGCCCCATGTGAATTTTACCCGTCTTCACCCATTTACCATGAAACCCTGCCCACTGTCCAACATTCATCTCCACATGTGCTTCTCAAATATTTAAACTTCACCTACATAAAACACTCACACACACACACACACACACACACACACACACACACACACACACACACACACACACACACACACACACACACACACACACACACACACACACACACACACACACACACACACACACACACACACACACACACACACACACACACACACACACACACACACACACACACTACATAAATATAACTCGCAGGGGAGGCGATAGCTAACAATGTTTGGAGAGATCACCATGTATTCGTAAATCCCTCCTTTTATTGGCTGGTTTTGGCCACGCCTTCCTGTTTTATTTCTGTTAATGAATACTCGATGTGTTTAATGAACCAGCCGTTGCCACGAAGATGAAAACCTTCACCGTGTCTGTAGGGAACTTGGGGTAGGTCCCAAAAACAGCAACCTGTACCCTATGTAGTGCACTACTTTATACAGGGCCCAATGGAAATAGGCTGCCATTCGGGACATGGCCATAGAGACAGCCGGGTAGGATAGTTATTATTATTGTTCCCTGTTATTCTCATGAAGTCTTCATTGGATTTATCTTGAATTGTTGTAGATGCAGAAAATCAATTAGCAGGCTGCAATATGCCCTCAATTTAGGGGCTACAGCTGTAGGTCAACCTGATTATTATTATAATGGCGATTTAGCTGTAGGTCAACCTGATTATTATTATAATGGGGATTTAGCTGTAGGTCAACCTGATTATTATTATAATGGGGATTTAGCTGTAGGTCAACCTGATTATTATTATAATGGGGATTTAGCTGTAGGTCAACCTGATTATTATTATAATGGGGATTTAGCTGTAGGTCAACCTGATTATTATTATAATGGAGATTTAGCTGTAGGTCGATAGGTGAGGTGAGGTGAGGTGAGGTGAGGTGTGTGTGTGTGTGTGTGTGTGTGTGTGTGTGTGTGTGTGTGTGTGTGTGTGTGTGTGTGTGTGTGTGTGTGTGTGTGTGTGTGTGTGTGTGTGTGTGTGTGTGTGTGTGTGTGTGTGTGTGGGTGTCTTTTTCTTCATCTCCAGACACAGATTCCAGTTTTATTCCAGCATATCTTCTGTGAAGGTTACTGCTCCTGTCGTGTCTTTGGCTATGCTGGATTAAGTGATGTGACATGCTATTCTATAAAATAATTTCTCCGTGATTAATATCTCCTGTTTGAGAGCCGGGCACAACAAAATAATATTTATAGAGCTGGTATCTTCCAAATAAACTTGTAAAGACCTAGTAATATTTCACATCAATAGCAGTCAATATTAATCATCATCTTTATTCAGTCTCATCTGAAAGTTGTAAAATCATGGTTATCTGCATGAACCCTGGCTAACAATTTCAATCAGCAATACAAAATTGGTCTTAATAATTTATTTACTAAATGCCTAACTAATCACACAGAATTACACATACACATAATTAAAACATTACTTGATTACTAATTACAAATTACATCAAAGGAAAATGTCCTTAGAGGACGGAGCAGATATGACAGCTCGTTACACAAAGAACGGGGGTTGGGTTTGAGTGAAAGAGCGGGAAGACTGAGTAACAAAGGAAGAAGTGAAGAAGCTGTGCTATCGTAAATACAGTATCTTATGCATTCTAAATTACCACCTATTTGGAAAAGGAAAATGCAATAAATATTTACTCTGAGCTGCGCTTTGGTAGGTTGGTGGTAGATGGAGGGCCGTGTTGCCAAACAGAGTCCTTTGAAGAATATCTCTGGTTGTTAATTGTATACATTGTAGTAACGTCGTTGTGTGGTAGACGGGATACTCTGTCTGTTCCTTCCTAACCTGCATTTGCAGCTGCTGCTGCTGTTGCTAACTCAACGGCTAGGAGGTATCACTTCTGTAGTGAATAAGAGTTCAAAAGTCATACCATTCGCAACCAAGCTCATGCTGATGTTGGCTTCATTCTGTAGTTATTATCTGAACCATTCTGACATCGGACCGTCGTCCTACATTCTCGTTCACAGATCATTATGGGCCTGATTTGAAATGGCACGCTATTCCATACTTAGTGCACTACTTTTGACTAGTGTCTATAGGACTCTGTTCAAAAGTAGTGCACTATGTAGGGTATAGGGTACTGTTTGGAACGCAAATAATGTCTGGGTCTTACCATACCTTACCTTACCACACAGTCTATGGGGTTTTCACATGGTGTGCAGGCCCCGACACCGGAGAGAACGTTCTGTGCAGCAAAAGGGAACATGTAAACATTTCTCCCTGGAATCTCAGGAGGAAGGGGGAGGGAGGGGGGGGAGCGAGAGAGACAGAGAGAGAGAGAGAAAGAGAGAGACAGTGGGAGGGAGAGCGAGAGAGAGAGAGAGAGAGGGAGAGCGAGAGAGAGAGAGAGAGGGAGAGCGAGAGAGAGGGAGAGAGAGAGAGAAAGAGAGAGACAGTGGGAGGGAGAGCGAGAGAGCGAGAGAGAGAGAGGGAGAGCGAGAGAGAGAGAGAGAGAGGGAGAGCGATAGAGAGGGAGAGCGAGAGAGAGAGAGAGAGAGGGAGAGCGAGAGAGAGAGAGAGAGAGAGGGAGAGCGATAGAGAGGGAGAGCGAGAGAGAGAGAAAGAAAGAAAGAGAGGGAGAGAGAGAGAGAGGGAGAGACAGAGAGAGACAGTGGGAGGGAGAGCGAGAGAAAGAGAGAGTGGAGGGAGAGCGAGAGAGAGAGGGAGCGAGAGCAAGAGAGAGAGAGAAGATATGGAGAGAGCGTGATAGACAGAGAGATGGGGCCCTCAGACACAGAGACTCTGACCACAAGGTTAAGGTTTATCCCAGAGAATGAAAGAGCAAATGGAGAATAGAATTTACTATCAGTATGTCTTATTTAACCAACTTTACCATTGGTCCCAGGGTCAGTATGTTATTACAGAGTCATGACTGAACGACAACATTACGAACATACAGCTGGCAGGTTATACACTTTATTGGCAGGACAGAACAGCAGCCTCTAGTAAGACAAGGGATGGTGGTCTACGCATAGTTAACAATAGATGGTGCACCGATATCTAAGGAAGTCTCAAGGATTTCCTCGACTGAGATAGAGTATCTCATGATAAGCTGTAGACCACACTATTTACCAAGAGAGTTTTCATCTGTATTTTTTCATAGCTGTCTACATACCACCACAGACAGATGCTGGCACTAAGACCGCACTCAGCCAGCTGTATAAGGAAATAAGCAAACAGGAAACCACTCACCCAGAGGTGGCGCTCCTAGTGGCCGGAGACTTTAATGCAGGGAAACTTAAATCTGTTTTACCTAATTTCTATCAGCATATTAAACGTGCAACCAGAGGGAGAAAAATGATTGATCACCTGTCCTCCACACACAGAGACGCATACAAAACTCTCCCTCGCCCTCCATTTGGCAAATATGACCCTTACTTAATCCTCTTGGTTCCTGCTTACAAGCAAAAACTAAAGCACCAGTGACTCGGTCCGTAAAAAAAGTGGTCAGATGGAGCGGATGCTAAACTACAGGACAGTTTTGCACAGACTGGAATATGTTCCGGGATTCTTCCGATGGAATTAAGGAATACACCACATCAGTCACTGTCTTTATCAATAAGTTGGACTAGTAACCGGAAGGTTGCGAGTTCAAACCCCGAGATCATGCTATAAGCTATCTGATTCAACAACATACATGTTCCCTCAACAACATACATGTTCCCTCTGATTCAACAGCATACATGTTCCCTAAACAACATACATGGTCCCTCGAATTCAACAACATACATGTTCCCTCAACAACATACATGTTCCCTCTGATTCAACAACATACATGTTCCCTAAACAACATACATGTTCCCTCTGATTCAACAACATACATGTTCCCTCTAATTCAACAACATACATGTTCCCTAAACAACATACATGTTCCCTCTGATTCAAGAACATACATGTTCCCTCTAATTCAACAACATACATGTTCCCTCAACAACATACATGTTCCCTCTGATTCAACAACATTCATGTTCCCTCTGGTTCAACAACATGCATGTTCCCTCTGATTCAACAACATACATGTTCCCTCTAATTCAACAACATACATGTTCCCTCTAATTCAACAACATACATGTTCTCTCTAATACAACAACATACATGTTCCCTCTGATTCAACCACATACATGTTCCCTCTGATTCAACCACATACATGTTCCCTCAACAACATACATGTTCCCTCTGATTCAACAACATACATGTTTCCTCTAATTCAACAACATACATGTTCCCTCAACAACATACATGTTCCCTCTGATTCAAGAACATACATGTTCCCTCTAATTCAACAACATACATGTTCCCTCAACAACATACATGTTCCCTCTGATTCAACAACATACATGTTCCCTCTG